>NC_133534.1:218027734-218224358 GCF_048544455.1 Silene latifolia
GTAGTCTAGGCCCAAGACCGTAGTCTAGGCCTAGATTTTGACATAACTACTTTCATGTGAGATTTAGAGCCTCCTTGGGACCGGTGCATCCATGCTCGGTCTCCCTTAGGTGTGAGTAGGCTCCTTGCGTGGCATGTCGCATCACGACGCATAAGCATGACATCCTTTCCTTTTTAGACCATGAGATATCCATTTGTGTGCATATTTTAAAACAATTAGTTGCATTTCATTCTTAAGCCTCATATTGCCAAATAAGCCTAATTCTTCGACCCTTTAGACTAGGTCATATTTTGCTAACCCCTTTTGAGCTTGAACCTCTCATTTGGCACCTACAAAACTAACTACATACCATAAACAACCTTCCCTTATCAAGAAAGTTGCTTACATGTTGTTGGTTGTTTAAAGAAGGGTGTTTTGAACCTTAGTTGATAAGTGAGTCGGGATAATGGGTTATTTGGTTTGCTTGAATAAAGAGGTTTTGAACAAAAATAGAAAAGGAGAAAACTGTAAGGAAAAGAAAAAAAGTTACTTATACTTTGTTTGATGAGAAAAAGCCCAGCAACACTCCTTTCATCAATGTAGTAGAAAAAGGCGTTGCAAGAATAAGGGGGCACTTGATGTTTTTCCTAAATGAGTCGGGTTTACACAATTTTTGCATGATTTTGGCAAACAATTATCTTGTTAGGGTGTAGACGTTACTCATTGGTTGCAATAAGGTGATAATTTTCGTGTTTTTCCAAAGTGAGTCGGGTTTGCACACTGTTTACATAAATTCGGGAAACCAATTTTTTTTAAGGTGTAGACGTTACTCATTTGTTGTAATAAAGTGGAAGAAATGGAATTTTGGCAACTTCTTGATGTGTACCTCCACATTTTTCTAAATGGTGCTTCCACCAACCCCATTTCGTCCCGTCACCTAGCCCCGTTACAACCCTTATTTCTCTTTATGCACATTTTTCCTTTTTGCATCTCATGAATGGTCTTGTAGGAGAAGATTCCATGTTAGATTGCGGGCATATCTCACGAGTCGAGTAGTTGAGTGATTTTGGTTACTTTTTGGCACAAAAATCACCCGTTCTAAAAAGAAAATGAGAGACTAGTGAAAACCGTGAGGAAGTCGGTAATCTAGGTCTCCTTAGACATGGGTCAATTTGGTCGAATCTTGTTTGTGTCGTGTAAATCTTGAAGGTTAGGCTTTGCTTCCCCCTTTCCCATCTTTGAATTTGTTTCCTAGGCATTTGGTTGTCATATTGAGGTTGCTTGAGCCACCACTAGGGCATTGACAACCCGCCAAGACTATGAGACGGTATCTCCCGACCAAAACCTTTAATTGTTCAAAGTAAAATGGCCGCTTAGATGAGGAGAGAGGTTTGACTTTTTGTAGATGCATCATTTGTTTGTTTCGTGCTTCATGTTAGGATGTATCCCATTTTCCGCAAGCCCCACTTGCCTGGCATCGGAATCCATACCTCATTGTGTTTCAGTGTGAGTTGAAGGGACGGAGGAGGCCCGTTAATTGCCTAACATCGGATATTATTAGTCTAGATTAGCATTTATTTGATTAAGGGTCGTGTTTTGCTCACTTACTTACTCGGAGACGAGTAATGCTTAAGTATGGGGAGGTTTGATGATTGATTATTTTTTACCATTTCCCCTCCTTATTCTCATGATTTTTGACCCCATTTGGCACGGTTTTAACACTGACTTGCTTGCATTTTTGCCCTTTTATTCCATGTGGTCGTATACTATGAATTCCCATCTCAATTTGTAGGGAATAAGCCAAGAAGGAGGCAAGACGGAATAAGAAGCAAGCACGGGGTAAAGATGGTGTTAGCATGAGAAGAAGAGTGGGAAAATGCTGAGAAAGGTGTCTCTGCCGGCAGGCCGGCGGCCGGTTCACCGGCAGGGACACCCCTCCCAACCCTGAGATGAAGGAATTATTAAAGAAGTATTATCTGTCGGCTGGCCGGCAGCCGACCCACCGGCAGGGAACCCATCCCAACACTTGGCCAAATTCAGGAGAGCAATTTGGAGCCAGACATAAAATGACTCGCTGCCGGCAGGGAGGCCGGTCAGCCGGCACACGCAACCCTTATTGAAGAAAGGAAGAAGAAAATCAAGAAAGGAGTACTCTCTGCAGGCAAGCCGGCAGCTGGTCCACCGGCAGAGAGAAACCTCAGGTCAACTTTTGGCTCAGGATTTGAAGTGCTCGCTGTCGGCAGGGAGGTCGGCAGCCGGTGTGCCGGAACAGGACCACAAGACGCATTTTGGGCTTCTTTTTCCTTCATTTATGTTTAATTCAAAGGGGTAGTATAAATACCCCTTCCCTTAATCATTTATGGACACATAACCCTAGATTTCAGAATTCCTCTAAGTTTATGCATAATTATTAAGCAAGTATTAATCTTTTCCTAATTAAACCTTAATCATTTACTTAATTAATATAGATCAACTTAATTTCGATTGTTCACATTTGGTTGTTGGGTTGTATTTCTGAGATTTTGAAGAATTTCTTCCTTAATTCAATCAAAGTAGCAATCTTTCCTAGTTATTGGTATAATTCTATTATTATTTACTTGGTTTAATCAATAGTTTACATTTCAATTCCTCATTTACCATTGTTATAATTTGCACCATGCTTTCTACTATGTTTATTTATCTTTCTCCAATTGTTTGCACCTTTCTTTTGAATATGTGTGAGTAGTAACCCCCTAGGGTTTAGGGGGATTCTATGTGGGGATTAAGGGAATGATTCGGTGATTAATATTTGGGTTTCGGGTAAATTGTTTAGTCCTCTTATGCATGCACATAAGGTGTTTGATGAATTGTATGAGTGAAAGCTCATACCTTTCTTCATTTTTGCTTAACTCCTTTGTTTATGAAAGTCTATGAAGGATTTTTATAGCATGATTAAGAGAGGATTGGATGCTTAATGAAAGTTAGGTGTCATCTTTAGGGAGGCCAAGATATTGAGCCGTTTTCCTAGACTATTCTTTACCCTTGACCGATTATTCTCCCATGTTCACTGTTACCCATTTAGATGAACCCGAAAACCCTAGTCCTTAAATTAATCATTTATACATCTTGCTTAATACTCGCTTTAGTTTAAATTTAGTTGTTTGTTTTGAATCAATCTCTCTTATTTTCCGACTAAACTTTACTCGCATTAAATTGAGTATTAAACCCGCCATCTTTGTGGTTCGGCCTCAATTTATACTACTTAAATTGGGTTTATAAATTTTGTTGGTGGTGATGACGGCAACATCTTCTACTCATCATAGACATCCTCTGTATCGTCTCTCCAGATATCGTTGATCTCGGGATCGCGAGGGTACCTTGGAGGGGTATCCCTCGGCGGATAGTTTTTGTAGGGGAAATTCTTGTGCGGGTAGTTTTTTGTGGGGTTGATTAGTGTGGGTTTGATTATTGTGGGTTTGTGGGGTGCATGCCAGAATGGTCGTGGGAGCAATTCTTTCTGGAACTGGGAGTTTTGGGTGCTTGGAGGACCCTCCATTGGGCGTGATGTTGGTGTTGGTGGGTTGAATACCAGCTGGTGGTAGGCGTCCTCAAGTCGGGTGTTCCTTTCCGAAAGACTGGCTATGGCTTCTTCAACCTGGTGGAACATGGTGAGCATGGTTGCGGCGCTGAATACGAACATTCCTTTGGGGGTGTCCTTTTCCAAGGCATTCACCTCATCTTCAATAGGCAGGATGAGGTGTGAACAATCCAGGGTTGGCTCATCATCAGAGATGGTATGGATTCCCAAAGGCTTTACTGTCTTGTTATTTGGTTTTGTTGGCGGAGGTAAGGGTAATTCTCCTTTCTCAATCATATCTTGAATGGCGTGCTTTATCTTGAAGCAAGCTTCTATTTCATGGCCTTTGCCTTGGTGGTATTTGCAGTAGGCGTTGGGATTCCAGAAACAGGTTTTCTTGGCCTCGGACGGGTCTGGAGTGGGCCCAATCGGCTGTAGTTTCCCTTGGTCCATGAGTCTTTTTAGGGCGTTGGTATAGGCTGTTCCCAAGTTTGTGAATGCCCTTTGAGGACGCTCTGTTTTCTTTGTGGTTGGTTCGAGGAAGTTGACCTCATCGATTTTGTTTGTCTGACCGTAGGGGCGAGATCTAGTTGATGTAGACCCCTGATAGCCTCTACCGGTGGTTTGTCTAGAACGCCCTAGCGCAGGTCGTCTTCAATGCGGGTTCCGTGGATTTAAAGATCCTGAAAGGTTTGACGTTCTGATATCTCAGCATGTTGGCATAAAATGGGCGGAGATTGTTGATGAACTTCTCCACCAGAGTTGATTCACTCAGCTAACTGACCAATTGGGTGCTTACCGTCCTCCAACGGGTTAAGAATTTTGTGAATCCTTCCTTGTCATTATGAGTCAGGACCTCAAGAGTGCGGGTGTTGCCTTTGATTTCAACGTTGTCGGCGTATTATTTAGCAAATTCAACGGCGACTTCGTCCCAAGTGGTAATGCTCTTGGGGTCGAGGGAATAGTACTATTGGCGGGGAATTAGCTCCAGGGATGATGGAAAGATCCAGGTGAAGAGTTCTTGCTTGACCCCTTTGATGGACATGCAATCCTTGAAGGCCCGAATGTGATTGAGCGGGTCCTCCACTCTCTTGAACTTAGGCACATCAGTTAGGTAAAGTTGTCGGGCAGCTGATCCCCGACGGGTTCGAATCTTCGATTGTTTTCAAGGTCGATGTTGTTTCCACGGGCTAAGAGTTGCTCTACCAAGAGCATGAGTCTCTTCTCAGTTTCGGTCAAAGGCGGAGTGTTGTGTTCTTCGGTTTCCATGATTTCTAGGGTGTCAATACGGGTCTCGACACGGTCTAGGGTGACCTTAAGGGCTGTGAGCAGGCTGGCTAGCTGTGTCGTTGTGAGATCTCTGTTGTCATCGTTGTTCTTGGACGAAGCTGAAGATGGGGCCATGGTTCTGAGGCAGAAAATAGGTCACATTACATCCTAATCCGACACGGTTTAACGACTAAACGCGGACAAAACAAAAGACGGGAAGACACTTCGGACCCAACGAGACGAGGGCAACCATGTATGGTGCCTCGGTGCTAACTCGATTTATGGTGTGACGGTGTTGACCGAACTTTGACTTGTGTTCAACATAAGGGCATGACGCCGTTGAACGAGTCTTGAGGTGATACGACTCATAAGTAAAGACCCATAAGTACGTTTGCTTAGACTCGATATACACGAGGCGGAATTGGAATGGTGGACTGAAATTTTCGAAAATAGAAATTTTCAAAAAGATTCGTTTAAGGACGGCTTTCGCAGAGTACAGATCTTCAAAAAAGTCGGCCAATTCAAAAGTTGTCTTAAGTTTTTTTCAAAAGACGATTTGAGTTTGAGTTGCGGCGGCTCTGAAAACAATGTGCTATTTCCGAAGACGGGTTTTGAAATTCAAAATCGTGTGTTTTGAAAATTGAGTTTTCAAAGGTTTGAAAAGGTTGTGGTCTCGAGGACGATGTATGGTCCTCGGGATTTGAAAAGCCTCGAAAAAGAGTGTGTGTCATTTTCGGGTTTTGAAAGAGCCATTGTGTCGGCGCGAGACGGGTTAAAATCCGTGTCTTGATGCGGCAATTTTAACGGCGTAAAAAGGTGGTTTTTGAAGCGGTTATAAAAAAACGGGTTTGAAAATCGTTAATACGACAGCCTAAAAAGGCGCTTTTGAAACGGTTGTACAAAACCGAGTTTTAAAATCGTCATTACGACGGCCTAAAAAGGCGCTTTTCAAACGGTTGTTGAAAATCGTCATTACGACGGCCTAAAAAGGCGCGCAAAGGTCGACGAAAGACCGAGTTTTGAAATGACCATTATAACGGCGCAAAAAGGAGGATGTTGAAAGTTTGAAATGACACAGAAGGACTTATGATCACGTAGCACATAAGACACGGGTTTTGGCTTAGTAAGGGTGGGTTACACACCAAGCGATCAATCCCCGATTTTCGAGAAGGATACCAATCCAAACAAAATGTGTAAGGAGGGTGCCCTAGCCTCGTGCACGAAGGAAATGAAAGCTCTTTGACGAAACAGAAATGTGTAACATCAATGGCATGCTTGAGTCAATCGGGATTCAAAACGCGGGGATGAGAAAACTCACGCCGACGGGACGAGCCAATTTGTCGATAAAGGTTAGGTTTTGGGCCCGGACAAGGAACCCGATTTATGAATGTAATATCAATTAATGCATTTCAATCAAGACCGCGTTCGAGTCTCACCATCTAGGGATCACAAAGACACAAGTGTCCTAGTTATCCCCAACGGAGTCGCCAATATATGGACATGGGCCACCCGCGACGCCCATCCAGTCTACAGACGTGCGGCGGTCGGAAAGCCACGCTTGGCGGCTTATTAAATGCTTTCGACCGGATCGTTTTAGATCGGTCGGTTTCGTCTCGTCAAGGGTCTCGAAACGATGTTAGAGATGTTCAGAGTCGCCACCAAGAAATTATGGGATGCTTGGAAACCGTTCGAATCCACTTTATACCTAGGTCAATAAAAGCAAAAAGCGGTGTTTGACATAAGTACTAAAGATAAGGAGTCGTCCCACTTTAGCATCCTATCTCTATAATGACTGTTGTTCATAGAGGTGGTAATTATTGACACGACCCGAAAACACGACACGAACCCGACACGAAGTTAGCGGGTTAGGGTCAAGACGTTATAACCCATTTAAGTAATTGGATTCACACGGACACGACATGAAACTTAAATGGGTCGGGTTAGGGTTGAGCTCTTTTGACACGAACCTGACATGAATAACCCGCTTATTTAAAGTGTCGTAATATATTTGGGTTGAAAAAATAACCCACCCAAACAACTTAAAAATAAGTATTTTCATTCCTCATTTTTGGGATAATTGGCTTATGAAGTTTAGTTTATTCTATTAGTTTATTGGGTTAAACGGGTTAAGTAGGTAAAAAATGACCCGCTAAAAGATAAATGGGTTAAACATGACCTGCTAAAAGATAAATGGGTTAAACAGGTCGGGTTGGGTTATAGAAAAATTAAATGGGTTGGGTTAGGGTTGAGACATATGACCCGTTTATGTAATTGGGTCGGGTTAAGGTTGGGGTAGTGGTGACCCGTTTAAAATTAACACGAACACGACACGGCCTGATCTGTTTGCCAGGTCAATTCGTTCGCCCTGGATAAGGTCGACCACTATCCAAAGTTTCTGATTAAGAGGTAAAGGTACGTATTGGGAAGCCCTTTAATCGGACACCCAATCCCGCCCGCGGTAGCGGCCTCTATTGATCGATTTTGGTTGGTTAAATGCAAAAGTTGATAAAACGGGTAAATGCATGAATGCGTATCCATAAGTTTAAACCTAACATCTGAGCTTACTATGTCGGTTGTTTATCCATATATCAAGTAATTGATGTCGAGTTGGATTTAGTGTTGATTTGTATGTAAGACGGAAATTAAACATCCATTTACCGAGTTAGGTTTATGGTGCATAACGTGATCCATTTGTCTTAGAAAGGTGTTTTGCATATACAAAGTAAAATGTGGACTTTGTCAATATAATCTATCCTGTATTCGGGTTAACCGAAGTCAGGATCACCCTAGACAAGTGTTGGAAAGGAAGCAGGATCTACATCAGGCAGCCTATTGAGGCGCGAGCCTTTGGGCGATGCAAAGGGACCTGTCATGGATTGAAAACTGGAAATCAGTAAGCCTGTTTAGGTGCGAGGCAGCAGACGACCCAAAGGGGCTTCTCCTGATTGTTGAAAATGTTTGTGAAATGGTTAGTAAAAGGGCATTTGAACCCTTCTTTGTTGAAAAGGTCGTTTAGACCGCTTTTGTGCTAATATGAAGAATGGGACTTGAATAATCATCATTGTATTGACAATATTCGATGTCAAGTTCGGTTTTGAAAGCTTCACATGAATAGTTTTGAAATTTTTTTATTATGAACTAATTGTCTTAAGTTCATTGTTTTGTAATTAGTCAATGTTCATCATCGTACTCGGATTTAAAACCGATATGGTATGTAGAACCAAGGATGATTATGCATGTATAACTAAACTGGTTGTTTTTGAAATGTAAACAAATGAATAAATGTTTTTAATACTTTTTAAAATGTAATTAACCAAATATTATCACCGAAACACGGACTAAACCGTCATGGTATGAGGAACCAAGGGTGAACACTTTCATGGTTAAAAATATTTATCATAAAAATGATTTGAAATGGTAAAAGCCGGTTGTAAAATGAAATAAAAATGGAAAGAATGAACTCAAACACGGTCAAAACTGAGCTTTTGTTTCTGGTCAAAACTCGGTTTATGCTCATTCGATCCATATTTTGGACCATGTTAAGCATGTTTTAGCATGTTAAGGTCATAAAAACAGATAAAAAGACCGGAAAGAAGAGGATTATTACACCCTCATACTTACATGCTAGGTCGAAGGCGAGAAATCGACGGAAGTGTAAAAACTTGTTAGGTTGGAAAACTCGGATGAAAACCGTTTAAGCAATGTAAAGAGTGTTTGTTTTGCTTAGTGATTGTATAGTTGGTCGAAATGGTCAGTCAAGTGATTTAATGCACGATGACGGTACCAAACAATGTGTATGGCTTATGCAGTGTAATATACAAGGAGTCACTCAAATTTGACAATCCTGGCAATAAACAAAGGACACTTTTAGGGAATGCAATGAACTTTAGGAATTTTGTAAAAATAGCAAATGACCTTGATAAATCGTGAAAATTGGTGACAATTTTAGTTAAGATAGTAAACAAAAACTGAGCCAAAATTCAGAATTTTACAAGAACTATAAGTAATTTTAATAATTAGAAAACCAGACTGGAATGGTTTAATTCTCAGACAGGTTCCTCAAAAGATTTGTGTGACTCTTGTTCTGACTAAAACCCTGGATATAATTATCAAACTCACCCTCAAGTAAGCACAGAGGTTAAACTTAATAATTTGGGAAGTCTAAGAGTTAATTATTCAAGCAAGCACAGAATAACTCAATCTAAGACAGACAATGCAACTTAAAACAGCTCAAGTAAGCATAGACCTGTTCTAAGGTATACCACAAATTCTTAATCACCTTCTAAGCAAGCACAAGAAGATATTAAGTCTGACTTACAACTAAGACTCAGCAAAGTTAATAGGATTTGCGAATTTTGAGAGAAATCTAGAGGTTTATCATTAATCAAGTCTGAGTAAGACAGACTGAGGAAGGGTCCTTATATTAGTACAAATAAAACCCTAGATACCTCCATCTAAGGGCCAAGATTTTTTTTAGGAAGCAAACAAGAATAATAGAAATATATTGCAACGAATACAAAAGAAATTAAAATAAACTGAGCAAGAAACAAAAGTGTTGCAGGCATGATAGTGACAGGTTGCTCATTGACTGCTGCATTTCTTTGGCTGGGTGTGTGAAGGTCAAATGACCTTGGTTCATACACCATCTGTTGCTCAAGGTGTTATCTGAGGAATGCTGAAAACAAGCGAAGAGTCATTTGCTAAGAGTTTTTCCCTGCGTGGCCAAAAATGGCAATTCTGCTTTAACCAATTTACTCTTCCTGGCTGCAACTTGCTCTTTCGTTTGATTTTCTGTGAAATGCATTGGGAATTAAGCAAGGCTCCCTAGGATTGATTTAAACTTAGTTGAATAAAGATTCAGCTGGCTAAGGTGGCAGCTGGTGGTTGGCCTGCAACGTGCACTTGTGACCTGGAGAAAATGGATTGATAGTTAGGGTAGTCTAAGCATTGTTGTTCTGATTATTGTTCGCCTAAATGTAGCCTGCTAGGGCTGGTGTGACCTGGCATGTGCCTGGCAAAGTAAGGTCATGGCTACATTGTCCTTGGCCTCCCTCTAAAAGATCAGTGGCCTGGTTCAAAGCTCCTGCTACAACCTGAAGAAAATGTGGCAACCGAGATTTTGGAGCTAAAATAGCCGGTTTCCAAGGTGAAAAGATGAGCACAAATTGCAAAGATTCCATTCGAAAGCGACATCAAATGGTCCCCTTTTTGTACAAGCAAAAGGCCAAAGCAATTGAAGAAGCAAAAACAACAAAATGGGCAGCATTTGTCACGCCTAAACAGGCTGCCATACTGTTTATTTTGGACCCATTTGTTGTGCTTTTGTGTGTAAAATATCTACTTGTACTTTTGTCCCTTTATGCTTTCAATTGTAGCCTTTAGATTAGCTTTTTAGATGGATGGTTTAGATTCATTTTGAGCCTCTATTTAAAGAGCACCTATCCCATGTAAACATTCAGATTTGAAGATTATGAAAATGAATTTAAGAGGTTTCTGAAAAACCCTTGTTTAGTTCATTGCTTAGTGCTAGAACGACCTCCTTTGCTTAGTGCTTGGAGGTGACTCTTTCCATTTGCTTAGTGCTTTGGAAGAGTATTATCCTAGGCTTAAACATGCTTTGTGATCTTGTTTAAGTCATATCTTTCATTTTATGTTTCAAATAAAACCCCACAAAACAATAAAACAATACAAATACACAATAACAGCCTGTCTCAGCAAAGTTTAAACAGTCCGTATGACTATTCGATTTAACATTTTGTTCCTGTTTTGTGTCGTATGTTGGGTTTGTTGTTTTTAGGTCGTGGCTCTTCATCCCTTTCTCATTTGCTCATGCTAATGTGAGGGTGATGATAACCCAAACGGTTTCCGGGACCGTCCTATCCCTAGCCCGGTTTTAGGTCTATTTTTATGTTAATTTTGGGATCATTTTCAAAGGTCTTAAATTTCTTTGCAATTGTTGTCGTTTTTGCTGCGTTTTTGGCCTAATTTGGGCTGATTAAGGACCACATTCTCATTTTACTTCAAAATGGTATCAGAGCTTCGGCTCTTACGTTTTCTTAAAACCAAGACGATCTTGGGAAATGGTGGGCCTTGGTGTTCTAGGGTGTTGGCTAACAAGGCGATTCTAAGTCCGTGTTGTGTGTTTTCGGTTTAGAATTAGGTCCCAAGTACGTGTTGTGTGTTCTCGGGTTGGGATGGTTCTTGTTGTTTGCCCTCTTTGACATCTACACTACATTTTTCTGAAATTGTATTCGTTTTTGAAATCGTCTTTTGTTATACCATGTTCTTAACCGCGAAAATTTGAGGACAAACTTTTCTCAACAAAGGGAGTTTGAAGCAAATGTGGCAACCGAGATTTTGGAGCTAAAACAGACGGTTTCCAAGGTGAAAAGATGAGCACAAATTGCAAAGATTCCATTCGAAAGCGACATCAAATGGTCCCCTTTTTGTACAAGCAAAAGGCCAAAGCAATTGAAGAAGCAAAAACAACAAAATGGGCAGCATTTGTCACGCCTAAACAGGCTGCCATACTGTTTATTTTGGACCCATTTGTTGTGCTTTTGTGTGTAAAATATCTACTTGTACTTTTGTCCCTTTATGCTTTCAATTGTAGCCTTTAGATTAGCTTTTTAGATGGATGGTTTAGATTCATTTTGAGCCTCTATTTAAAGAGCACCTATCCCATGTAAACATTCAGATTTGAAGATTATGAAAATGAATTTAAGAGGTTTCTGAAAAACCCTTGTTTAGTTCTTTGCTTAGTGCTAGAACGACCTCCTTTGCTTAGTGCTTGGAGATGACTCTTTCCATTTGCTTAGTGCTTTGGAAGAGTATTATCCTAGGCTTAAACATACTTTGTGATCTTGTTTAAGTCATATCTTTCATTTTATGTTTCAAATAAAATCCCACAAAACAATAAAACAATACAAATACACAATAACAGCCTGTCTCAGCGAAGTTTAAACAGTCTGTATGACTGTTCGATTTGACATTTTGTTCCTGTTTTGTGTCATATGTTGGGTTTGTTGTTTTTAGGTCGTGGCTCTTCATCCCTTTCTCATTTGCTCATGCTAATGTGAGGGTGATGATAACCCAAACGGTTTCCGGGACCGTCCTATCCCTAGCCCGGTTTTAAGTCTATTTTTATGTTAATTTTGGGATCATTTTCGAAGGTCTTAAATTTCTTTGCAATTGTTGTCATTTTTGCTGCGTTTTTTGGCCTATTTTGGGCTGATTAAGGACCACATTCTTGTTTTACTTCAAAATGGTATCAGAGCTTCGGCTCTTGCGTTTTCTTAAATCAAGACGATCTTGGGAAATGGTGGTCCTTGGTGTTCTAGGGTGTTGGCTAACAAGGCGGTTCTAAGTCCGTGCTGTGTGTTCTCGGTTTAGAATGAGGTCCCAAGTACGTGCTGTGTGTTCTCGGGTTTGGATGGTTCTTGTTGTTTGCCCTCTTTAACATCTACACTACATTTTTCTGAAATTGTATTTGTTTTTGAAATCGTCTTTTGTTATACCATGTTCTTAACCGCGAAAGTTTGAGGACAAACTTTTCTCAACAAAGGGAGTTTGAAGCAAATGTGGCAACCGAGATTTTAGCTAAAACAGCCGGTTTCCAAGGTGAAAAGATGAGCACAAATTGCAAAGATTCCATTCGAAAGCGACATCAAATGGTCCCCTTTTTGTACAAACAAAAGGCCAAAGCAATTGAAGAAGCAAAAATAACCAAATGGGCAGCATTTCTCACGCCTAAACAGGCTGCCATACTGTTTATTTTGGACCCATTTGTTGTGCTTTTGTGTGTAAAATATCTACTTGTACTTTTGTCCATTTATGCTTTCAATTGTAGCCTTTAGATTAGCTTTTTAGATGGATGGTTTAGATTCATTTTGAGCCTCTATTTAAAGAGCACCTATCCCATGTAAACATTCAGATTTGAAGATTATGAAAATGAATTTAAGAGGTTTTTGAAAAACCCTTGTTTAGTTCTTTGCTTAGTGCTGGAACGACCTCCTTTGCTTAGTGCTTGGAGATGACTCTTTCCATTTGCTTAGTGCTTTGGAAGAGTATTATCCTAGGCTTAAACATGCTTTGTGATCTTGTTTAAGTCATATCTTTCATTTTACGTTTCAAATAAAACCTCACAAAATAATCCAAACCGAAAACAATACAAATACACAAAAACAGCCTGTCTCAGCGAAGTTTAAACAGTCCATACGACTGTTCGATTTGACATTTTGTTCCTGTTTTGTGTCGTATGTTGGGTTTGTTGTTTTTAGGTGGTGGCTCCTCATCCCTTTCTCATTTGCTCATGCTAATGTGAGGGTGATGATAACCCAAACGGTTTCCGGGACCGTCCTATCCCTAGCCCGGTTTTAGGTCTATTTTTATGTTAATTTTGGGATCATTTTCGAAGGTCTTAAATTTCTTTGCAATTGTTGTCGTTTTTGCTGCGTTTTTTGGCCTATTTTGGGCTGATTAAGGACCACATTCTTGTTTTACTTCACAACCCCTCCTGGTTGAAAATGGCTTGTCCTCAAGCCTGGATCACCCTTTTTCTCAGAATCTTCATAAAATGGACTGAGATCACCCACATTGAACGTTCCATGAACCCCATAGTCCCCTGGCCATTCAATTTTATAAGCATTTGGACCAATTCTTTCCAAGACCTCAAATGGTCCATCTGCCATAGGCATAAGCTTGTTCTTTCTCTTTGATGGGAATCTTTCTTTCCTGAGGTGTAGCCATACCAGATCTCCTGCCTCAAATTCTTTTTTCTTCATAGGCTTCTTGAATTGCTTCTTATACAGTTTATTAGACCTTTGAATTTGTTTTTTCACTGATTCATGCAACTTCAGTAGTTGTTCAGCTATCTTCTTAGCATCTGGATTCAGTTCTTCCCTTGGGACAGAAGACAAGTCCAAGAGAATTAGTGGATTCACCCCATAGACTACCTCAAAGGGACTGTGACCAGTAGCAGTAGATGGTGCTCTGTTGAATGCAAATTCAGCTGTAGCTAGCTTCAGATCCCAATCCTTTAAGGTATTGCTGACTAGACACCTTAGTATCCTCCCCAAAGTTTTGTTGGTGACCTCAGTTTGGCCATTTGTTTGAGGGTGGTGGGAGGTACTGAACAAGAGCTTTGTCTTCAGAAGCTTCCATAGGATCTTCCAGAAGTAACTCATGAACTTGGTGTCCCTGTCTGAGACAATTGTCTTAGGAACCCCATGGAGTCTCACAACTTCCCTGAGATATAATTCAGCAATACTGGCATCATCCTCGTTTTCTTGTAGGCTATAACGTGAGCCATCTTACTGAACCTATCCACAATTACCATGATTGAATTTTTTCCTCTTTGCGTCCTGGGCAGGGCCACAATAAAATCAAGGCTCACATCTTCCCAAGGTTTATCAGGGACAGGTAATGGAGTGTATGGTCCTGCATGGAAAGAGCTCTTAGCTTTCTGGCATGTTGAGCACCTCCTAAGGACTGCCTGGATATCCCCTATCATTCTTGGCCAGTAAAACTGGTCTTGTAGAATCTCTAGTGTTTTCTGGACCCCAAAATGCCCCCCCTAATCCTCCTGAATGGACTTCCCTGATCACCGAATCCATGTAGGATCCCCTTGGCACACACATCTTGTTACCATAAAATAGAAAACCCTTCTGCAGCAGATATTTCTTTCCCTGAGCTGGTCCTCCCTCTTTGTGAGTGATCCACTACTCAGAGAAATCAGGATCTTCCCTATACATTTCCTTCATGAACTCAAACCCAAGAACCTTGTTGCTCATGACAGTTAGGAGAGAGTGCCTCCTAGATAGGGCATCAGCAACTACATTTTGTTTCCCTTCCTTGTATTTGCTTGAAAAAGTGAATGCCTGTAGGAACTCTACCCATTTAGCATGCTTATGGCTCAATTTGTGTTGGCCATTGATGTATTTAAGGGCCTCATGGTCTGAATGCAACACAAATGGTTAAGTTTCAGGTAGTGACTCCAGTGTGTAAGGGCTCTAATGATTGCATAGAATTCCTTGTCATAAGTTGAATATTTCAACTTGGCTCCATTCAACGTTTTACTGAAGTATGCCACAGGTCTCTGGCATTGGATCAGGACAGCTCCTATTCCAACTCCACTGGCATCACACTCCACTTCAAATAATTGATCAAAGTCTGGTAGCTTTAAAATGAGAGTCTCACACATCAGCTTCTTTATTTTCTCAAAGGACTGTTGAGCAGCATCAGCCATTGGAAATCTCCCTTTCTTATGCACTCAGTGATTGGTGCAACAACTGAGCTAAAGTTCCTGATGAATCTCCTGTAAAAGATGTTAGTCCATGGAATCCCCTTACTTTTGTGATTGTTTGTAGGATTGGCCATGTCTGCATTGCTTTGATCTTCTCCTGATCATCTGATATTCCTCTTCCCGATATCATATACCCCGGAAATGCTACCTCATTGACCATGAAGGTACATTTCTCAAGCTTTCCATACAGCTTTTGTTCCCTAAGTATTCTGAAGATTGCTTCCAGGTGTGATAGATGCTCATTTAGACTATTGCTGTAGATGAGTATGTCATCAAAGTATACCACAACAAATTTTCTAAGGCAAGGCCTCAGAACTTCAGTCATTAGCCTCATGAAGGTGCTTGGGACATTTGATAGACCAAATAGCATGATAAGCCACTCATACAAGCCATGCTTGCCTTGGTCTTAAAAGTTGTTTTCCACTCATCACCTTCTCTTATTCTCACCTGATGATACCCTTGGCTAAGATCTATTTTAGAAAATATCTTGGCTCCACTGAGCTCATCCAACATATTATCCAGTCTTGGAATGGGGAACCTATACTTGACTATGATGTTTATAGCCCTGCTGTCAGTACACATCCTCCAAGTTCCATCCTTCTTAGGCACTAGTGAAGAAGGCACTGCACAGGGACTCAGTGACTCCCTCACAAAGCCCTTGGTCATTAAGTCCTCAATTTGTTGCTGCAGTTCCTTGGTTGCTGTGGGATCACATCTGTAAGCTGGCCTGATACGCTGTAACACCCGCGAATTTAACTTAATGTGTAATTTATAAAAATCGCTAATTTAATAATTCTCGATTTTAATTCGTATATTATTTATTTGTTTTATAAATTCAAAATCGTGTTTTCGTTTCAAAAAAATTAATTTGGTTTTATTTGGACACGGAATGCCTTAAATGTCGTAGTGTGAGTCTTTTTAGTGCAAAACCGAGTCACAAACCAAATGCCTTTGTTATTGGGCCAAAACAAAACTATGGACCATCTTTAAAACAACAAAAACTCCTTCTTTTAGAGTTTCCCTTCTAATTTTTCAGCAACTTTTCTTCATCTTCTTCTTTAAGAAAAATGAGATTTTCACCATTAAATCTTCAAAAACTCAAAGTTTAAGACGGATGCCATTTCTTCGTTTCTAAACGAAATCCTATGATTTTTGTACCAATCTTCTCCTCTCCTTCTCCTCCTTCTTTCAATGTAAGAAAAATCTTACCTTTTGAACCTTTTAGAAAATCCATCATTTTGTAAAATGAGTTTTCTAACCCCTTTTGTCTTAAACTTATTTCTAGGCGAAAGTTTTAGTATTCTGGAGTAGTATTGAGTCGGAATCGTGTTATTTGAAGTGTTAAAGGGAACGGTGATAGGTTACTCGATATTATGTCAAATTTGTGTGTTTATATGATGTAGTATACTCATATGTGTGTTAAAGTTTGAATCTTTACATGTTTTACATGTTTATTGTTGAATAAGTTTGTATGTGAAGCCATCTTATCGTTGTTTGAGAAATTTCTAGTCTTTTGGTTACATGGGTGTTTACATGGATGAATTGGGTTAGTTACATGGATGAATTAATGAGTAAACCATCTTATTCATGCTTAATATTTGTGTTTAATTAGGACATGAAATTGTTAGTTTGTAAACTTTGAGTTGAGAACAATTGGGTAAAGTTGGTTGCTTGGATATGTAAACTATTGACTGTGGCGTTAATGTTTACATGAATGACAGGTATTAGTTGGTGAATTTATGGGGTGAAGACATGCGTGAGCTAGTGAGTACCTTGACCGTTGGATTTTTGTCTATCGTTATGCTTGGACTCACCTTTAGACTTGTTATTCGTGGGATATCTTTTCCCCCTTTTTGCTAGACTTGGTTTGTAATAACCTAAGTTACTTATCGTTGCACTCGTTTCATTTTGTTAGTGACTCGCGCATGTTAAACTTTAAATAATAATAAGTTTTTAAAATATCATAATTTCCGCTTAAATTTATTAGTTATATTTTTCGCATTATCACGGTTGTTATCGGAGCCTATGTTGCTCCCGACGCACACACGTATACCCCAAATTTAAATTTGAACTTGACCTTAAATAATAAATGTGACATGAGTAGAAATAAGGACTGGTAGGCTTATCGCGTACCTAACAAAGATAAAATACCCTAGGCATAGCTAACAACAAATGAATGTAGTTAGGGAAGTAGGGGTCGATATCAGGGAGACGGTGGACGCAATATGACAAGCTATGAGTAGAATTATATCAAGGTCGGTCACGATTTGGTTTGGTTTGATTTGATTAAAGTAAAAGCAATGATGAAAAATAAGTTGTAAACAATTATGAATAAGGATCTAGGGTGAATGGGGTCACACATGTAGATTAACATAAATTGATCTCAAATAAGACGAACATAAAATCAAATGTTGTTTAGGTTATTAGCAATTTCCTCTCGGTCTATTACCCAACCATAGAACGATTACTAACGAGCTCTCGCACAAATTAGATCGAACTATTAAAACATACTTTGCCTAATTCAATTCCCGACTTTCGCTCTTAGGAAATGAATAACAAATTAATCAACGATTATGGCCAACAATCAAAGATTAACAATATGAAACAAGCATGTATTATAAGCAACAATTTGATAATATAATTCTTTAATTCAACATGTGTAAATGGCTAATCAAACATGGCTTCCCCTCCCCTAGATTAAGAAACTACTCACACATAATTATGAGTAGACTAACAACAATAAGATGAATAAATATGAACATGGTAACAATATATAAATTGGTCAAATAATAGCATAAACAATATTAAAATATAATAAAGATAATTGATGTAAATAATGAGAGAATGGATAGAATTTAATATGGAACTAATTATTTTATTATTTGTTGTCTATGTCTATATTTTCGTACTTCTCAAAAGCAAATCACCTCCATTATATAGGCGATCATTTGAGCTTTCAAATTTAATTATACATGTACGTTTTGAACAAATAATTAATATAAATACATTACATATAAAATTATTCCTACGGTTTTGCGCTTTTAGTGCATGAAGTTTCTTCACATAAAGAATGTTTCATGAATTAAAGAATTAATTTGAGAGGTTTCATGTTGTAATTGTCAGAATAACTCTTCACCCATGTAAATGCTGCATGCGTTTTGCTCGTAAAAATCCTTCAATGAAACATCATCAAATTGAATGCTTCAAGAATTGATGTTCAATGTACCAACTTCTACGAATATGCTTCTTTATTTTATCATTTGTAAAATGATGGTCTTGTCAACATTATTCAATAGTTGGCTTTCATTTTATTTTGGACGGCTTCGTTTTTATTTTGTGGACTTGGAGATTTTGAGTCTGAGCATGTAGTCCTTAATTGTTTTGCCAGTTTTTATTCATCGCCTCGCTTAGCCGTTTAGCTAATATCAGCATCAAAATAACTCCTTCCTACAAATAATTATATAATTGCAGTAAAATGTTATAGGAAGGAATTTATTATTAAAATACACTATAATGCTTAAAATCAATGTAAAATTATGGAAAATAAGTATATAAAATATAGCAAATTATATGCTTGGGGTTGCAATAATCTTCCCAAAATGACCTTCCATGGCCAAGACTCGTCTCAAGTAGCCTCGTGATTCTCGGTGAGTGCCAAAATGATAGGAAAAATCCGACAATTGCTTCATTTTCTATAAAAACGCAATAATGCATGCAAAACACCTAGAACACGGAATTAGCTCATAAAATCATTTTATAAAGTGCAATTATCATGTAAAATCGAGCTAAAAGAGGGGTGAAAATAATATAAAAATACGACACATCAAATTCCCCCAAGCTAAGCCCTTGCTTGTCCTCAAGCAAGCATACAAATCAAGACAAGGCAACGAGTCACTAAATCCCAACATCAGCTAATAAGCACAATGAATCATAATCCCGAAACAACATGGGCATAGGGAGAATGCAAAAACATGGATGAGATTTACATGGCGGCGTAGCATGAAAGACTTCATCTAAACTTTTCGGCTCTTGCATGATCTTTTGACAATGGACTCTCGCGGTTCACTCAAGCACACATCTGTATGTAAAAGGCAATTTATTTGAGTGGCACTCACCTACTCCGACTCATGAGAATGCGCCCGCAACCTAATATGGTAATCATTCCACGTCCATAAGTTAAAGCAATCAAAATGCAAGCATAGAAAGAAGCCAATGGTAAAAATTAGGTAAAGGGATATGGGTACGAAGGGGGAACAAATGAATTATGGAAAGTGGTGCTAAGTTAAGCTAGCAACTAACCAAGATGTGCATGTATGCTCAATCCAAACTCCAACCCAATCCCAAGTAGAGGACATGAAGCCAAAATCAGCAATTCGACTTCCTTTTAATTCAAAACAAAAGTAAACTTCCCAAAAATCATGATTAACAACATAGAAGTTATTTCACAAACCTCTTCTCTTCTTCTTTTCTAAAAATTTTCAACAAATTCATTTTTTTTTCATTTTGATCATGCTTCTTTCTTTGATTTTCTTTGTTTTCGTCACTTTTTTCAACTTTTTTTTTTTCAATTCACTTTTGTTTTTCATTCTTCACAAATTTCACTTTGTTTTTCTCAACTTCTCAATTTCCTTCCATCCTCCTTTTTCAATCTCAAGATAACATTTCAAGTAGACACAAAGGTACGAAAATCAGTAATTTCGCCCAACCAAGCTCACAATGACATAAGCTGAGCAATATCCCAAATAAGCACCCAAACACAAATGATAAAGTTAGTAGCTCAACAAGGTAGGCAAGTTTTTAATGTAGCTAGATATGAGGAAATGTATGAGAGGGTTTCAAAATGGGCAACAATAGTCATGTGAACGGCTTCAAATGCTCGCAAAATATGAATGCAATGCTCGTTAGAAATGGGATAAAGACCATACTTATGCGTTTTGACATGACGTACACCATAAGGAGACCTACACACACCTAGATGAGATCGGATATAGATGCACCGGTCGTTAGAGGCTCTACCTTACCAATTTTTTAGGTTGTCAATGTCAAGATCAAGCCTACTAGATCTAAATTCCATCTACTCACTATGTCAAGACATCCCCATGAATGCAAAATCCCGTCGATAAGTACGAATCATTAGCTATAAAGCTATAATTGGGATAAGCAAGGAGAGAAAATAGTAAGCTCAAGTGGGGATAAGCATCATAATGTCACAAGAGAAAACAATTTTTCAAATTTTTGATTTTTTTTTTTTCAACTAAACTACATGCAAAGCTAACTAATATGCTCTAACTAGATGCAAATTCCTCCCCCAAGCTAAACATCACATTGTCCCCAATGTGCACACAAGAAATAACCATCAAACCGTAGAAAATGGTTTTCAGCACATTATCCAGCAAGGTACAATACGTTTAATGGGGAAAGGGAACAAAAAACTAAATGCAAAGGAAGAAAAGCTTACTAAACGATCTAGCCTCCCCCAAACTAGTATGTACAAGGGGGTCATACATTTCGTCATCAAGAAAAGGGCCACCAGCAGTGGCTCGGCTCATATAGGTGTTGGGAAATGTGTCCTCAACAATAGTGCGATCACATGATTTAAATATCATTATTAAATCTCATTTTAAGAATACATGTGGGATGTAATATTTTGATCAATCGGTCCACACATATCGGTAATGATTGGTCGACTAGAGTTTGACATTATCGTCGCATTTACGACGGTGGTGATCGATTGATCCCCTTAGGTCATACCTATAGGGAAATACTCTTAATTGATTATTTAATTAATCGTATACCGATACGAGTTAATTAAATTGCTTAAAATTGACGGATGATTTTGTGAGTATAATTAACGTATCTTATTGTAATATGATTAAATGAGACACGGTCTAAGTAATCGAATTGTTTTATTACTTAGATGAAATTATTGTTTACAGAAACAATTGAAACGGAATGAATAAATTATTATAAATACAGAATGTTGTAGTTTATAATTCGGAAACACTTTTGGTACAAGTAATTACGAATTACTAGCCGATTTTGTATATGACATATTTTATGAGTATGTTGATTTTTAATATGTTAAAAATACATTACAATTTCACATGTCAAGTTATATGTCACATATATCACAATTGACAAATGACAAAATAAAATGGACCAACCATTTTATAATGAAAGTGCCGAAATTATGGAGGGAGTTAGTGGAGAAATTGTGTTAATTGTTTAAGTGGAAAACACAATGATGGAAGCTAACAAGTAGCCATGCAAACCTAAGCTTTTGAGAAGAGCAAAAATAAAAAGCATTGGGCATACTACCCAAGGCTATTATTTCGTCCAACCATAGAAGAAAAGAAAAGGGTTTTTCTTTTCAATATTATTCATTCATTCATTCATGCATATAATTTCCTAGAGTAAGAAAAGAAACATGCTCTCTACATCTTATGAGATTTCTAGAGAAATAAACCACACAAAATACTCCCTCTTGACCGAAATTTTCAAGCGAAAAATACAATTTATTTTGTGTCAATTTTATAGTAAAACTAATATTATTACTAGATCTAAATAATATTGGTTATTATGAGTTTTCCTTGGGTATATGCTTTTGGGAGGGATTCTATATTTGAATCCTTGTTCTTCCATTTGGAGAGCTCAAGAACAAGAGAGAAGGAGAACTCTCTTGTGCCCTATTGATCCGAAAATCACAATGTAAGATGATGATTTCTTCTTTATATTGTTTATATGTTTGCATGCATAAAATCACTTATTAATTTTATGACAAATTAAATTAAAACATATATGAATATATTAGTATATAGATCTACTTTTCCTTCAATTGGTATCAGAGCCATGGTTGTTTGCATGCAAATCGGTTAAAAATTTTTCCGAGTTATAAAGATTAACATATAAAACTTGTATAATTTGTGTTATTGTGATATATCACGAAATTAATTTATGCATGTTAAAATTTCTGGTCCTAAAATGTTTTTAGGATATTTTGGTTAATTTACAGATTTTTATTGTTCATATTATACAATAATGGCATTAAAATATGATTTTATGATTAAAAATGTCATTTTCGGACTAAAATTAGCTTTACTTCGTATTTTCCAGTGATTTTTGGATATGTTGTAACATATATTATTTTGAGATATCCTGTAAATTTTCATAATTTTTGGACTTCTTATGCTCGAAAAATGGATTTTTCATTATTAAACTCGGATTTAGGTGAAAAATAGGTTAATATGAGA
Organism: Silene latifolia; assembly: GCF_048544455.1. Classification (NCBI taxonomy): domain Eukaryota; kingdom Viridiplantae; phylum Streptophyta; class Magnoliopsida; order Caryophyllales; family Caryophyllaceae; genus Silene; species Silene latifolia. Next base: position 218,050,092 of record NC_133534.1, read on the forward strand.
TAAATTTCGAATCTGGTCATAGAAATTTAGTATGTTGTCACATGCAATTTTACAAGATGTGTGTAAACTAATAGGCTATATTGAAGTCTTTTTGCATGATTTATGGATTTTTGAAGAAAAATAGCATAAATAGTGACATTATTAGTGAAAAATTAATAAAACATAATCTATGACTAAGATAAAACATTATATGTTGTATTTTATTATCTTTTTCAGATCTAAAATTGAAAAGTTGGTGTATATAATTTTTCACATGTTTTTATGATTATTTTAGTTAAAACCGATAAACCGCAACATTGTTTTTCCGGATAAAAATTCGAAATTTTTAACCTAAGTTTTTGAACATTATTAGTGTCATGGTATTTTTTCCAGAATGTTCATGAGTTTAAATTTCAAATTTTGAATTTATTTGAAATTTTGTGATTTATTTGAAGTTTATAGCTTATTTTTATAATTTTTGGTCCATTAATGAACAATTTTTTAGAAATATGGGTTAATTATGGTCAAATAATTAGTGAAGACTAATTTTTGAGTCCTAAGAGGTTAGGGTAATTAACTTATGCATAAATATGAATTTATGTAATTTTTGTGATTATAAAATGTTGAAATCACGCAAATCCGTAAAAACCGAGTAATATACGATATTGGCTAATTAAAGGCGATTTAGCATAAAATTGGGCATGTTCATACATATTATAATGTTGCATTTTCTTTATGATTGTCATAATTTTATTTATGTAATTTTTGAATTATGTAATTTTTACTTAGTATGGCCTTAGATTTTAATTGGTATTTCCCGAAATGTATGGGGATATTGATTCGGTTGTAATTTTATTGTGATCTCGTATCACCGTTTTGTAATTTAATAGATTTATTTTATTTTAGTTACAAATGTATAATAGGAAATTATGTAATTTGCTATGTAATTTAATTTATCTCGGAGTTCCCAAAGACGGATTTCTTCAAGATGGCGATACATAAAGACGGTGCTACCTCGAGATGCGTGTCACAACCGAAGTTCAAGGGACCAATGGAGTTGGTTTCCGAATATGTAATAGTTAATTAGATTTTCTATTTTAGGAAGGCCATACTAGGATTTAATTTATGCTTTGCATTTTATTTATATGTCGCATGCATCGCTAAATCGCCATAACTAAAACATGCATCATCTTTTAATCGAGTATATCGACCGTGTCAATTATAATTATCGTAGTTCACCGCTTTAGTTCACTTAAAACGTGATAGATAATAAATTGACATGACCTCTCGCTAAAATAAACAATTGAGACTTAGCCTTACCACATAGTAGAAACCATGAAAACCTATTTCGTGAGGGAGTGCACTCGGCCACACCGGTGTACAAACCTTGTTACGTAGGGGAAGTGGGTGATAAATGTCTATCCACCGAATTCATGTTGATAAGGGATGTATCGGCCACACCGTGCCCAAGTTGATGTGGATTTGGATCATGGACACATTTATTCGAAATTTGGGTTGAACTCAACAAAAGTTTTTGATAAGGGATGTATTGGCCACACCGTGCCCTTGTCGGATGTGTTTTGGGCTAAAGATAAATGTTAATGTAATTTTATCGACCAAGAGTTCTAAAAGTAGAATCGATTAAAGAGTTAATCCACCGAGTTATATTGATAAGGGATGTATCGGCCACACCGTGCCCAAGTTAATATGAATTTGGATCTTGGAATCATTTACATAGTTGGGTAGAGGTCACTATATAAATGCTATACTTATTTACAAGTATTATTAAAACGATAAATGTTAAGTTTTCCACTATTCCGTTATTATATTGTTCTATTTCTTTACCACAATTCATATACGATATCATTTCGATTTTTCCAAAACCTCCATTAAAACATCGTAACTAAAGACAAATATGAATTTGCTTCTAAAACCTCAAATAAACCATTACTAAGGATCTCTTTTAAAGAGTATAGATAAAGGTTATTCATTATCAAACAGGTTTTTAATTCTTGACTAACACATCTACTTACAATGGATTGTTATTCATATACTTAATTGAATTAAGTACCTTGAAGCGATAAATTGTTTTGATAACTAGATTTGTTGGAAATCAAAGTTGACCAAAATAACGCAACCACTTCAATGAAAGTTTTAAGACTAAAACGAACAAATGAAGAGTAATCTTCATGAATTCAATTTTGCTTCTCAAAGCAAAGACTCATTGAAATAAGTGGGAGCATTCTCTTAAACCGTTAAGATGAGGACGAGGTTCAAGAAGTAAAGATTATAATGGAATTGATACAAGGTAATGTTAAAGGTAAAGTTGTTGAGAATGACGATACTAAACCTATCAATCCCGAACGATAAAGTTTCCATTGTCTTAAATGTTGGACACAAGAAAGGAAACTACCCCAAATTATTGAAGAATCAACAAGTTAGTTGTGGGACATCTAATGGGACCTTCTTCTTTAAATGTTTATTTGATTAAACATAAATTTTGCTAGTACCACTTCGTCAATATTAGAAACCAGTGGAGGTTTTCATCATTGTATTAGACACATAAGATGATTAGAATATGACGACTAGCAACAATGAAGTCGAGAGATAGAGTCATTGTGTACTAAACCTAGTTTTTGGGTTTGGAGTTGTACTTAATTGTGACTATTAAGTACATAACTCTAAATAAGAATACAAACTTGTTAAGATACAAAAGAGGTTTCACTTTTGTGACCCTATACACCACGATTTGATGTATGGCTAGCCCATTATCAAGGTGATTATATTCTAAACCAAACTAGAATGATATATCATGAAGATGATGCAAGACTCAAATTGGTAACCCAAGATTAAACCTTGAATTTTGGAATGATGAACGCAAAGAGTTATCGAGTACTCTTGAAACCATTAGATTATTAATGGTATATGTGTATCTTGTATTCAAAGCAAGATGTCTCGTGCCTTTTGGTTGAAAAGGAGATCGAGGTTGTAAATCATCGATCCAAAATAGGTTGATCATTATCTTTTACCAACGATTTAAGTTGACACTAATATGTTCACTTAATAAGGTAAATAGAGAAATCTTTGAAGAATTTCAAAGAGTTCAAGGAATCACGATTTAGTCGTGATGGGATTATCAAAGTGAAGACTTTGATATAAGCCAAATAAATTATGATATAGTATCACAAATTAATCTCTCTTAACACGCATTATGGGATAATGTATGATTGGATAAGAATTCAAACGCTATTCGATAAGGTTTGGACTTCGATCAAGTTACTTTGAGTTACTTGATCCTTTTGGGGATTTTATCATTTTGTCTAGATTATTTTTCCACTAAATCGAATCATATGAGATATGAAATGGTAAGGGTTGCCGAAATAGTTTGTAAGTTTTCACAAGAAACAAATGCTCATTTTTCCCTTTTCAATTATCACGAGTACGACGGGTTTGCGGCTCGTGAAGCTGTCTTTATAAAATACAAGTTTATTTCTAGAAGACAGAATGGGAGAAATTATTCAAGAGCCACAAAGAATGCCACAAAGAATGTTATGTCGCAAGAAACTGGTCTTTCTTGGCTACATGAGACGTTTTGTGTAAGACATTGTTTCTTCAAAACCTAGGAGGTTAAAATTCGTCACTTGTTAAAGATGATGAATTCATGCTACTTTTAAGAAAGTAAAGAGCTTATAAATTACAAAAGAAATTGTTTGATTCAAGTTGATTACTTCTAGAAAGTAATGAACATATGACTTACATAAGAGTGTTTAAGTCACAACTCAATACAAGGCTTAGAGCCATGAAAATCCGAAACAAAAGGGTTTGATTAGTGACAAAGGGTTTTGCACTAATAAAGAGAGATTTCAAAGCAATATTGGTTGCAAAGGGTTTTGCACTAATTGAAATGCTTAAGTCTATTTGGATTTTCTTAGGGATTGTGTTTCATTATGAGGATACGCATACAGCATGTGAATCTAAAACCCACTTCTTCAAAAGAAGGAATGTATTCAATACATGTCTTGAGTTTAGTAGATTCTTGCAATCCTAAGATAATGTGAAACTTAAGAGAGAATCTTAAGTAGGACATCAATGAGTTGGAATCAATGTTTTGGTCATGTTATAAAACTTTTCTCGATAAGTCAAGAAGTTGTGTTTATACATGGAGTTTAGTGGGAGTTACGGTAATTTTAATTAGTCTTATATGTGGATGACATATTGATCATTGCGAATGATGTAAGACTTTTGGAGTATTATAATACATCTTTAATATCCGGATTTATGAAGATAAATCCACATGATATTGGCGTCAATAAGAAGTCTTATGTTGATAAGATTCATGACCAGTTCAATTAAATTGAACATATTTGATTGATTTCATTTGCTTCATTCTTGCGGATCAATTAAATAAGTAATGATGTATAACACTTCATGTACTTTGAGTATGATGAATTATTTTCAAAATCGAATTTAAGTAATCTTTACCAAGTAAGCCATAAAGATTACCCTTAAGTGCTTGCAGAAGCATTAAGGCTATGATGCAAAGTGTTTATGATGCAATTTTATGTAAGGGTGTTACACAAGTGACAATTGACAATTGAGATTGCGCATGGTTTCCGACAAAACCATAATCAAAACACATTAGGATGGTTAAGATACCATTGTGGCAATATTAAATAGGAAGTAGATTTTCTAGAATCGTTCTAGGCAATAAAGAACAATGAGAGATATTTATAACGGAAATTGAGTACACTTGCAATCATGAGATGTGCAAGAAGGATGAGTCCCGCACACTGTGAAAACAGTGGGAGCTATTCTTAGGCTAAAGGGCCTATGTCTTGATTGGATCTCGACGTACTCAGAAAGTTTTGTAATGCAAATGTATACATTACAAAGGAAAACGAGTATGTAGTAAGGTTGAGTAAGGTACAAGAAATTAATAAAACCTACTAACCAAAGCCTTCTCAAAGGCTAAACATGATGAGTCATGTCATTTCAATTCAATTGAAATGAACAACTACGTACAAGATCAAATTAGATTATAGAACATGAAATAGTAATCAGGCATTGACTATTCATATGTGATAATCGCATTTGTCGTTCGAGTTTTACTTTAAAACTCTTTTATTATACTTTGTTACATCCAAACGGGTTGTAGAGACAACGTTGAACCCCGTTAAAGTGAACCCGGATTAACATAGTATTAGCCCATAGTCGCTTGTATGAGGTGACATCTCGAAGTGACTAGAGTGTGATGCAATTGATGGCAAGTTCAAGTGCCATAGAGTCATGTGAGATGACTAGTCGATCACATAGGCAGACTGTTAGGAACACCTTGTCGGGCCTTATGACCGCTTATAGAGTTCTGGCAATTTATATAGCCTGGTCGTGGCGAGAGCTGCTATAGTATTCTAATGAGTCGATTCTTTTGACTAAAGACTGTTCGCCTAAGATGCCACAGTTTCAGATTAACTTTGATTTGTGTTACTACGACCTTCGTAAATGGGGTCAAATGGGCATATTTTGGGTTATGATGGTTGTGGCTAGTCGAAGGGAATAAGTGCGATAAGGAATTGTCCACCCCCTTGTCAGGGTTAAAACAATATCTCAGGGCCACTCGAGGAGTAATGAACTGGAAATGCGTGGCCACGCTCGGAAGGTATCTATGATAGATAAATCCGGTCAATCAGTTATTCTCCAGATCGAGGAAACCACTCTCGATATGATCACTTGCAAGTACGACCCGAAAGACACCTTGCATTGAGTGGGAGATAGTAATAGGACAAGAGAATTGGTGACGCACACTTGTCGAGGACAAGTGGGAGATTGTTGGGAAATGTGTCCTCAACAATAGTGCGATCACATGATTTAAATATCATTATTAAATCTCATTTTAAGAATACATGTGGGATGTAATATTTACAGTCAACTGGTCCACACATATCGGTAATGATTGGCTGACTAGAGTTTGACATTACTGTCGTGCGACGGTGGTGATCAGTTGATCCCCTTAGGTCATACCTATAGGGAAATACTCTTAATTGATTATTTAATTAATCGTATACCGATACGAGTTAATTAAATTGCTTAAAATTGACGGATGATTTTGTGAGTATAATTAACGTATCTTATTGTAATATGATTAAATGAGACACGGTCTAAGTAATCGAATTGTTTTATTACTTAGATGAAATTATTGTTTACAGAAACAATTGAAACGGAATGAATAAATTATTATAAATACAGAATGTTGTAGTTTATAATTCGGAAACACTTTTGGTACAAGTAATTACGAATTACTAGTCGATTTTGTATATGACATATTTTATGAGTATGTTGATTTTTAATATGTTAAAAATACATTACAATTTCACATGTCAAGTTATATGTCACATATATCACAATTGACAAATGACAAAATAAAATGGACCAACCATTTTATAATGAAAGTGCCGAAATTATGGAGGGAGTTAGTGGAGAAATTGTGTTAATTGTTTAAGTGGAAAACACAATGATGGAAGCTAACAAGTAGCCATGCAAACCTAAGCTTTTGAGAAGAGCAAAAATAAAAAGCATTGGGCATACTACCCAAGGCTATTATTTCGGCCAACCATAGAAGAAAAGAAAAGGGTTTTTCTTTTCAATATTATTCATTCGTTCATTCATGCATATAATTTCCTAGAGTAAGAAAAGAAACATGCTCTCTACATCTTATGAGATTTCTAGAGAAATAAACCACACAAAATACTTCCTCTTGACCGAAATTTTCAAGCGAAAAATACAATTTATTTTGTGTCAATTTTATAGTAAAACTAATATTATTACTAGATCTAAATAATATTGGTTATTATGAGTTTTCCTTGGGTATATGCTTTTGGGAGGGATTCTATATTTGAATCCTTGTTCTTCCATTTGGAGAGCTCAAGAACAAGAGAGAAGGAGAACTCTCTTGTGCCCTATTGATCCGAAAATCACAATGTAAGATGATGATTTCTTCTTTATATTGTTTATATGTTTGCATGCATAAGATCACTTATTAATTTTATGACAAATTAAATTAAAACATATATGAATATGTTAGTATATAGATCTACTTTTCCTTCAATAGGGTGCGTGATCACCTCCGGATCCCAACGCACCATCAAAGGAACTACCTCCAGCTTGGTAGTCACTAGCATAGTCATAAATACCCCTTGCACCACTTGAGCTGCCAACATAATAATCATAGCCTCCATAGCCGCCTCCATAGCCTTCAACTCCATAATCCGAACCACAATAGTATGGACTGGGTTATAAGTACCTGCAACATGATCAGAAGAAGACGAAACCCACCCTCTGGCCAAGGATACAAGGATGGGTGAGGGCCCTCGGGTGGAATAACATCTCAACATCTTCTTCTTCATCATTTGGCTCCTCTTGAGCTCTTCTTCTTTCACCTACAAATGACAATTCAAATAACAACTAAACTAAAAAAGAAGTCTCTAATTCTATGAAAGCAATAAAATTTTTCAAAATTACAACAATACACGGGTTGCCTCCCGAGAAGCGCTGATTTTATGTCCCGCACGACGTAATGAAGCTTGAGAATTAATTCGTCAAAGACGGAAGGTCCAAGAAAACTTCCTCCACAACTCCAATGATAGCATTCTCATGATAAATCTTCAAACGATGGACATTGACTTTGAACTTCTCTCCATTGGTGGTCATTACTTCAATAGAGCCAAGCTTGTTGACATTAATGACGGTGTAGGGTCCGGACCACTTTGATCGCAACTTTCCGGGAAAAATCTTCATTCGGGAGTTAAACAAAAGCACTTTGTCACCAATTTGAAAATCTTTCTTGAGTATTTTCTTGTCATGCCAACGTTTTGTTTTCTCCTTATAAAGACGGGAGCTCTCATAGGCCTGCAAACGAAATTCATCAAGCTCATTAAGTTGCAATAACCTTTTCTCACCACATAAAGTAGCATCAAAATTAAGCTCCTTGATTGCCCAGTATGCTTTTTGCTCCATCTCTACGGGTAAATGACAAGCTTTTCCATAGACCAACCTATATGGCAAGGTGCCAATAGGTGTCTTAAAAGCGGTCCTATATGCCCACAAGGCGTCATCTAGCTTCATACTCCAATCCTTTCTTAACTTGGTAACAACTTTCTCAAGTATGTACTTGAGCTCACGATTTGAAACTTCAACTTGGCCACTTGTTTGTGGATGATAGGCTAAGCCTCTTCTATGGGAAACTCCATACTTAGCAAGCAATGCATCAAGTTGTTTTTCCCCAAAATGCGTGCCACGATCACTAATCACCGCCCTAGGGACACCAAAACGTGGAAATATGATTTTTTTGAACAAGTTTATTACATGACGAGCATCATTGGTTGGAGTAGCAATTGCCTCTACCCATTTAGAGACATAGTCAACGACGACTAAGATGTAACGATTACCCTTTGATGAAGGAAAAGGGCCTTGGTAATCAATACCCCCATACATCGAAAATTCCAACTTCAAGTATCCCGGTTTGAGGCATCTCATGCCTTCTTGAAATAGAGCCGGTTCTTTGGCAAGCATCACATGCCATCACGAAATTCTTGGCATCTTGGAACATAGTGGGCCAATAGAACCCGGATTGGAGAATCTTAGCAACGGTCTTAGATGGTCCATGGTGACCACCATAAGGGGAAGAATGACAACCTTATAGAACACCTTTCACATCCCATTGTGGGATACATCTCCAATACAATCCATCGGAGCAATGCTTGAACAAATAAGGATCATCCCATAGATAAAACTTGGCATCATGCATGAACTTCTTCTTTTGTTGATATGAAAGGTTTGGTGGCAACTCATGACCAACAAGATAGTTGGCAATATCGGCATACCACGGAGTATTTGAATCCACCATCATCAAGGAGTCATCGGCAAAAGAATCATTAATTGGAATATAAATACTTCCATCATCAACTCTCAATCGGGAAAGGTGATCGGCAACAACATTTTCAGCCCCTTTCTTGTCACGAATCTCAAGATCAAATTCTTGCAAGAGCAAGATCCATCGAATAAGCCTTGGCTTTGCTTCTTTCTTTGACAGTAGATGTTTTAAGGCGGCATGATCGGAGTGGACAATGACTTTGGATCCAATCAGATAGGAGCGGAATTTGTCTAAGCCATAGATAATAGCAAGAAGCTCCTTCTCGGTGGTGGCATAGTTTATTTGAGCTTCATCCAAAGTTTTGCTTGCATAGTAGATAGCATGGAGCACTTTGTCCTTTCTTTGTCCAAGAACGGCACCTACCGCATAGTCACTAGCATCACACATCAATTCAAATGGTAAATTCCAATCCGGTGATTGGATGATAGGTGCAGAGATCAAAGCCTTCTTAATCCTGTTAAATGACTCAAGACAAGCATCAGTAAACACAAAAGGAGCATCCTTTAAAAGGAGCTCGGTAAGGGGCTTGGCAATTTTGGAAAAATCCTTAATGAAACGACGGTAGAACCCCGCATGGCCTAAAAAGCTCCTTACACCTTTAACATTCACGGGAGGGGGAAGTTGTTCAATAACTTGGACCTTAATACGATCCACTTCAATACCTCTTTCCGAAACAAGATGACCAAGCACCACTCCTTCATTCACCATGAAGTGGCACTTCTCCCAATTTAAAACCAAATCTACTTCTTCACATCTTTTCAAAACCTTGGTTAAGTTAGCTAAACATGCATCAAATGTAGTGCCATAGACACTAAAATCATCCATAAAAACTTCCATGATTGACTCAATAAAATCCGAGAAAATACTAGTCATGCAACGTTGGAAGGTCGCGGGTGCATTACATAGACCAAAGGGCATCCTACGGTAGGCAAAGGTACCATAAGGGCAAGTAAAAGTGGTCTTTTCTTGGTCATTGGGGTGAATTGGTATTTGAAAGAATCCCGAATAACCATCTAAGTAGCAAAAGTATTTATGACATGCCAACCTCTCTAACATCTGGCCAATAAAGGGCAATGGGTAATGGTCTTTTTTTGTGGCCAAATTCAACCTCCTATAGTCAATGCACATGCGCCATCCTGTCACAATTCTAGTGGGGATGAGTTCATCTTTATCATTTTTTACTACAGTGGTCCCTCCTTTCTTAGGAACCACTTGGACCGGACTTACCCATTTCGAATCGGAAATTGCATAAATAATTCCCGCATCCAAAAGTTTCATGACTTCCTTTTTTACCATGTCTTGCATGTTAGGATTTAAACGACGTTGACCTTGGACACATGGTTTATGATCCTCTTCAAGATGAATTCTATGCATGCAAAAATCGGGGCTTATACCCCTCAAATCATCAAGTGTATAACTAATGGCTTTCCTATGTGTTCTCAACACATCCAACAATGAAGACAATTGACTCTCACTCAAGTGGGCACTAACTATGACCGGACACATTTCCGACTCGTCAAGAAAAGCATATTTCAAATTCAAGGGGAGGGGTTTAAGCTCGGGTTTTTGTACCTCAACCTTGGTAGAAGTAGCAACCAAACCTATGAATTGAGAGCTTTCCTCCAATGGTAGCTCCTCTCCATCTAATTCCACCTCCAAAGCATCAATTTCTTCACTTCCAATATCTCCATCACCTGAAAAAGATTCCAACAACAAGAGTGCCTCCAAAGGATCTTTGCTTAAAGATCGAGGCAATGAGTCATCTACAATAACATCAACAACATCCAAAACTTCAAAGAAATAACATGACTCCTCTAGCATTGGACTCTTCATAGCATTATTCAAATTATAAGTGACCTTGTCATAACCTACTTCCAATGTTAACTTACCATTCTTGACATCAATGACCGCGCCCGCGGTATGTAAAAATGGCCTTCCCAAAATGATTGAGATTTGTGAATCTTCGGCAATGTCAAGAACAATACAATCAACCGGAATGAAAAACTTTCCAACTTTGACGGGCACATCCTCCAAAACACCTAAAGGGCGTTTTATAGAACGGTCCGCCATTTGCAAGGTGACACTAGTACATTTTAAGACACCCATGTTTAGCCTTTCACAAATTGAGTATGGCATCACACTCACACTAGCACCTAGATCGCATAAGGCTTTTATCAATAGTGTAGGTGTCAATAGTGCATGGAATAGAAAAGCTACCAGGATCTTTTAACTTGGGAGGGGACTTATTTTGTAAAAGAGCGCTACACTCGGCGGTGAACGCTATAGTTTCAACATTATCAAAAGTCCTCTTCCTAGTTAAAATGTCTTTCATGAACTTAGTATAAGAAGGGATTTGGGTGATTAATTCAGTAAAAGGAACGGTTACCTGCAAATTCTTCACCACTTCCATGAACTTACCAAATTGAGTCTCCTTTTGGGCCTTCTTTAATCTATGAGGGAAAGGTACTTGAATCTTTTCCGGCTCTTTGACTTGATCATCCTTCTTTGGAGGAACATCCTCCATATCTTCCACCACTATTGGCTCATCATCTTTCTTTGAAACATCCTCAACCTTTCTTGACCCATCAACCTTGTTGCCATCTTCAACATCACCACTTTTCTCACCAACTACCCCACCATCATCGTTAGGCATAAGGGGTTCATCATAAGTGGTACCACTCCTCAAAGTGATAGCATTTGCGGTGTCATGAGGTTGTGCACCTTGAGGTGGTAATTGACCTTGTTGTCTTTGGGCACTTGAGGTGGCAAGTTGGGCTATTTGGGTTTCAAGCATTTTGATTGTCGCATCCCTAGCTTGATCGCTCTTTTGAATATGGGCGGCCATATTCCTTTGTGTCTCAACCACTTGTGTCAACAAAGACTCAATCTTATTTGATCCTTGGTTGGATTGTTGGTAATTTGATGATTGACCTTGAGTTTGTTGATTTTGGAAGGGTTGTTGAAAGCTTTGTTGGAAATTTTGTTGATAATGAGGCTTTGAATTTGATTTTGAAAACCCGGTGGAGGTGCTTGAACATGCCTTGGTTGTTGTGGCACATTTTGGATTTGATGTTGTGGATTTAACACATTGGTGCTCTTGTAGGACAAGTTTGGATGATACTTTGTAGCTTCATTGTAGGTGTTGGAGAAAGGACTGAGATTTTGTCTAAAACTTTGAAAAGCATTCACCTCTTCAATAGATGCCCTACACAAAGCGGTGCAATGTCCCGCATCTCCACAAGCTTCACACACCATCACTTGGCTAGTAACATTCACTTGTTCATGAGATTGGGATGAGCTTGCTCCTCGGTTATCCATTTGTTGTTGGAGAAGAGCCACTTGAGCTTTCAAAAGAGATATAGTTGTATCCTCTTCCTTGTCTTTCAATGGGGTGTTACGAGAGTTGACGTATTGGGAATCATGCACCGCCATGGATTCAATGGTAGAATGAGCAAGTTCCGTATCAATTTGGTCAAACCTCCCGTTGTTAGCGAAATCTAGAACTCGACGAGACTCGGCACAACAACCATTATAAAATGTAATGGCAAGGAACCATGGATCTAACCCGTGATGAGGGCACTCTCTTTGCAACTCCTTATACCTTTCCCATGCTTCAAACAAACTTTCATGACCATTTTGACGGAATCCCGTGATTTGGCTTCTCAATTGTTGGGTCTTCTCCGGGGGAAAATACTTTTAATAAAATGCAAGAGCCAATGAATCCCAATCTATAATTTCCATTGTGGCTCTATCAAGGCTATTAATCCACAACTTGGCTTTGTCTCAAAGAAAAAGAGAAAAGTATCTCCCTAATTTGAGCTTGTGTAACCCCCGGTTGCCTAATCATCGAGCAATAGTCGCAAAAATTTTGAACATGTAAATTAGGATCTTCCGTTGGACTCCCACCAAATTGCTTCCTCTCAACAAGGCTAATGAAAGCCGGCTTGATTTCAAAATCTGCCGCACCAATTTGGGTAGTAACAATGCCCCTAGGAAGCATTGCCGCGGTGGGCTTGGAGTGATCGGATAAACGAACCATCTTCTTGATTGGTGGTGTTGAACTAGAATCCCCCTCTTCCTCAATAATTTGAATATCTTCTTCGTAAGATCTCCTCACACTTTCAAGTCCTTCAATAGATGTAGCTTCAGAAATCTCCTTAAAGAAGCGTAGTCGTCTATGCAAAGTTCTTTCGGGCTCGGGATCGATTGGAAGTAATTCACCAATCCGAGAGGACCTGGGCATAAGACAACAACGTAGAGGAGATCGTGAGTAATGGTCTTAAGGAATAAGTGCTCCTTAAGACAAAGAAAAACAAGATAGAAATCAACTAATCACAAAGCAAACAAAACCGTGCTCCCCGGCAACGGCGCCAAAATTTGGTAGGCTTATCGCGTGCCTAACAAAGATAAAATACCCTAGGCATAGCTAACAACAAATGAATGTATTTAGGGAAGTAGGGGTCGATCTCAGGGAGACGGTGGACGCAATATGACAAGCTATGAGTAGAATTCTATCAAGGTCGGTCACGATTTGGTTTGGTTTGATTTGATTAAAGTAAAAGCAATGATGAAAAATAAGTTGTAAACAATTATGAATAAGGATCTAGGGTGAATGGGGTCACACATGTAGATTAACATAAATTGATGTCAAATAAGACGAACATAAAATCAAATGTTGTTTAGGTTATTAGCAATTTCCTCTCGGTCTATTACCCAACCATAGAACGATTACTAACGAGCTCTCGCACAAATTAGATCGAACTATTAAAACATACTTTGCCTAATTCAATTCCCGACTTTCGCTCTTAGGAAATGAATAACAAATTAATCAACGATTATGGCCAACAATCAAAGATTAACAATATGAAACAAGCATGTATTATAAGCAACAATTTGATAATATAATTCTCTAATTCAACATGTGTAAATGGCTAATCAAACATGGCTTCCCCTCCCCTAGATTAAGAAACTACTCACACATTTTTATGAGTAGACTAACAACAATAAGATGAATAAATATGAACATGGTAACAATATATAAATTGGTCAAATAATAGCATAAACAATATTAAAATATAATAAAGGTAATTGATGTAAATAATGAGAGAATGGATAGAATTTAATATGGAACTAATTATTTTATTATTTGTTGTCTATGTCTATGTTTTCGTACTTCTCAAAAGCAAATCACCTCCATTATATAGGCGATCATTTGAGCTTTCAAATTTAATTATACATGTACGTTTTGAACAAATAATTAATATAAATACATTACATATAAAATTATTCCTACGGTTTTGCACTTTTAGTGCATGAAGTTTCTTCACATAAAGAATGTTTCATGAATTAAAGAATTAATTTGAGAGGTTTCATGTTATAATTGTCAGAATAACTCTTCACCCATGTAAATGTTGCATGCGTTTTGCTCGTAAAAATCCTTCAATGTAACATCATCAAATTGAATGCTTCAAGAATTGATGTTCAATGCACCAACTTCTACGAATATGCTTCTTTATTTTATCATTTGTAAAATGATGGTCTTGTCAACATTATTCAATAGTTGGCTTTCATTTTATTTTGGACGGCTTCATTTTTATTTTGTGGACTTGGAGATTTTGAGTCTGAGCTTGTAGTCCTTAATTGTTTTGCCAGTTTTTATTCATCGCCTCGCTTAGCCGTTTAGCTAATATCAGCATCAAAATAACTCCTTCCTACAAATAATTATATAATTGCAGTAAAATGTTATAGGAAGGAAATTATTATTAAAATACACTATAATGCTTAAAATCAATGTAAAATTATGGAAAATAAGTATATAAAATATAGCAAATTATATGCTTGGGGTTGCAAGAATCTTCCCAAAATGACCTTCCATGGCCAAGACTCGTCTCAAGTAGCCTCGTGATTCTCGGTGAGTGCCAAAATGATAGGAAAAATCCGACAATTGCTTTATTTTCTATAAAAACACAATAATGCATGCAAAACACCTAGAACACGGAATTAGCTCATAAAATCATTTTATAAAGTGCAATTATCATGTAAAATCGAGCTAAAAGAGGGGTGAAAATAATATAAAAATACGACACTTCAAGGACCTAAGTTGGTAGTCTCTTTGTATATGCCTTGTTGTAGGTTCTAATATGTTTGTTGATTGTCAATTAATGATTTTTATGCCCTTGGATCTATGAGCGTGAGCTTACCAATGTGGCTATCAAGATTTGGTGCCTATTGCCGGACATTGAAGATTTATTCAACCTTTTGAAGAATTCTTCTACTTTCTCGAAAATATTCCACATTCTTAGTGTACCTTGCCTCATTATTTACCTTTTCATGTTATTCCTCTTCTAAACTCTCTCTCTTGTTTTACCTTTGAAACTAGTTTGGTACCCACCAACCTATCCTTCGTTTCTTTTTTTGTCTATCCTTCCATAATACCTTGTATATAGATCTCTCTCTCTTGAAGAATGTTGCAACCCTTCCCGAAGATCCTTCCTCCGTTGGAGTACCTTGTCTTATCCTTTTATCCTTGTGTTTCTTTACTTTTTGAAACTCTCCTCTTATACCTTGGAAACTACTTTTGTAATTTTCCTTCTTATAAGACCCCTCATGTGCACCTTCATTTTTGTTTTAGGAGATATTAACCTTGGTTGGATAATTTTGGCTTTTGAGGAGATCTTGTGTAGTTGAACCCTAACCCTTGCTTTTAGAGGTTGTGTTGTTGGGAAAGCTTTGATAGTGTGGTAAGACATAACTTGGTGATTTTATGCCTAGCTTCTTAACATAAAGTGGGTGGGATTGATTGGTGTAATTCTTTGTGTAAGGTATAAGTTGTATATGTTATTAAGGTTATGAGAGTTGACTTTGTTAATCGTATTTGGTATTTGAAAGCTTAGTAGGTTGAGCATTGTTACTTTAGGAGTAAACATGGAGTAAAGTTTATGATGTGAGCTTGGAAAAAAAACCCTTTAGGATGTTGATAACCATACATAGATTGGTGTTGTCTTTTGACGTAATTTGGATTGAGTAAACCCTTGGGAGTAATGTGGTTATGATATTGGTTTTCTAGGGATGTTTGAGGAACCATTTAGGATAAAGTTGTGTGTGGTGTTCCCATGTGCCTAGTTTCCTCTCCTCTTTGACCATAAGCCTTACCGTTCATACCCCTCTTACTCGTTTCGTTGTGCTCCTCCTTAAAGATTGATGCTAGTGGCCTATAAAACTCTATGTTCTTTCACATCCTTGTTGACCTTATCATGGCTCTCTACTCTTAAAAGTTCGGTTTAGTTCCTTTTTGTTTGTTGTGTGTAGACTTGTTTACCGTGATTCGTGATTGTTATACCCGAGTTACTTTTAATTTTGCTCGATTTCTAACTAGTTTTGGTTCATTTTTTATTCCTTGTCGAAGTTTAATGTTACATTTTCAAAAACTTGACTTCTTTTTTTTACTTTGAAAATGGATCTTTTACTTTCAATTTGGCTTTCTCAAAAGAAAATTTAAGCGGATTATCATTTTCATTTCGTTTTGACGTTGATGGGATATTAGGGCTAGTTATTGGAGACGTCTAATAACTAGTTCTACGCTTCTCGGCGCATGATTTTGTCTTTGACCTTGGATTTGGAATGTTGGTGTTCTTGAATGCGCAACGAGAACTCTTTCGTTCCTTTGACGAGAAACTTGTACTTTTGGAAAATTCTTTCTTAAAATTTTTTGAAGTAATTCTAAATTTTATGATATCACACCTTGTAATATTTTGATTGTCGACTTGGAAAATCCGAGTTGATCTTTACAATTTTTCATTTTCTACTATCAAGTTTCGAGGACGAAATTTTTTAAAAGATGGGATGATTGTAACACCCGTGAATTTTACTTAATGCGTAATTTATTAAAATCGCTAATTTAATAATACTCGATTTTAATTGGTATATTATTTATTTGGTTTTATAAATTCAAAATCGTGTTTTCGTTTCATAAAAATTAATTTGGTTTTATTTGGACCCGGAATGCCTTAAAAGTCGTAGTGTGAGTCTTTTTAGTTTAAAACGAGTCACAAACCAAGTGCCTTTGTTATTAAGCCAAAACAAACCTATGGACCATCTTTAAAACAACAAAAACTCCTTCTTTTAGGGTTTCCCTTCTATTTTTTCAGCAACTTTTCTTCATCTTCTTCCTTCGAAAAAATGAGATTTTCACCATTAAATCTTCAAAAACTCAAAGCTTAAGATGGATGTCATTTCTTCGTTTCTAAACGAAATCCTATGATTTTTGTATTAATATTCTCCTCCCCTTATCCTCCTTTTTTCTATGTAAGAAAAATCTTACCTTTTGAACCTTTTAGAAAATCCATCTTTTTGTAAAATGAGTTTTCTAACCCCTTTTGTCTTAAACTTGTTTCTAGGTGAAAGCTTTAGTATTCCGGAGTAGTATTGAGTCGGAATCGTGTTATATGAAGTGCTAAAAAGTAACGGTGATAGGTTACTCGACATTACATCAATTTTGTGTGTTTATATATTGTAGTATACTCATATGTGTGTTAAAGTTTGAATCTTTATTTGTTTTACATGTTTACTGTTGAATATATTTGTATGTGAAACCATCTTATGGTTGTTTGAGAAATTTCTAGTCTTTTGGTTACATGAGTGTTTACATGGATGAATTGGGTTAGTTACATGGACTAATTAATGAGTAAACCATCTTATTCATGCTTAATATTTGTGTTTAATTAGGACATGAAATTGTTAGTTTGTAAACTTTTAGTTGAGAACAATTGGGTAAAGTTGGTTGCTTGGATATGTAAACTATTGATTCCCATCTCAAGTATACAAATGAAATTCCTTGTTAATTACATGTTCTTATTCAATTGGATTGTAATCATAAGATAAGATTGATTTGGGAATAAAGATGTGGTTTGTATGTGTCGTGGGAAGTTACCGCAGCCATAGTTTCAGCCTGACCAGTTTTCGTAAAATGGCCATAACTTCCTCGTTTCCTGATCATTTTGGGCTTCTGACCTACCGTTAGAATCGTAAGAGAATAAGATATCACCTCCAATTTGTTTCACCTCATTATCATGTTTAGAACTCAATTTATGACCGCTTGAAGTTGACTCTTGTTGTAGTCGAGTACTAAACTTCTTGTTATAAATTGGGTTTTATGTTTCTTGTTGGGTATGCATCTTAACCTTGGTTCTAATGCTTGTGTATAGTGTTTTGATACTTTTTATCATTGGAGACCTTTGCTTATATCGCATGCACATGTTAAACATCTGTTTGGTTGTTAAGCTTAAATGCGGTTCGGTTTCGGTTTGTTTACATTTTACCTAGTGTTTCGCATTACTTAATTCTTTGTTATCGTTTGTTTATACTATGTTTAATTAGCATATAAATATGAAGTATAATGTTTATTCATGTTAGAAAAGTATGAAATGATGTTATATACTTCATATTTGAGTTCGTATTCATTTGTTTACATTTTGACATATGTTTCGTATCAGTTAAGTCACTTGTTATCACTTGTTCCATTTTAAGCTCAAGTGACATATAAATATGAAATGAAAGGTTATTCAAGTTATATAAGATTGAAATGGTATTATATACGCTACATATGAGTTCTTACTTGTTCATGGTCGAAACTATATCAAGTTTCAAGTATGAAATGCTTATCTTGAACATTTACTTGAGATGAGTCGTATTCTTGTGAAAATGCCATAATGCTATGCCTTCTTGCTTGACTTATATTACGCCTTACTTATGCCGATCTGCTAAGTGTTGGTTAACTCATGCTCTTTCCGCTCCTTTTGTGTCAATCTGCCGAATTTGGAGAACTCGACTTCCGATTTGTCGATCGAGTCTTGGATGCGGACTGTTCTGCTGCATGTCGAATCGGATAATGTGACTTTCCGAGAGTCTGGCCAGATTTAGACTAGGATCATATATAGTATCGTCGTCCTACCAGGAGGAATTGAGTCTTAGAGAAATAAATGTCTTGCTTGATTATGGTCATTGGCATATGTCTTCCTACACGAGAGTTTACGTCTTATGTGGTTGAATTTGAGAGTCTTGGTCCTATTGGACACTAGAGGTGAGATGCAAGCCTTCTAGTTGCGATATGGTCGCCGTGATTGATGCTCTCATCCGTTCTTATGGTGAGATGCTAGCCATAAGTGCGCATGTGACGTTAATAGCCATGTCTCGTGCAATGTTTGTTATGAGATTTCCAAAGTAATGGCTATGGTTTTCAACTACGTGTATTGCGATAATTGATCACTCGTTTGTTTATCTCACATGACTTAAGTGCTAGTCTTTTACAATTTGGATAGTTGCATATGTCACATTTCATTGGAATTTGTGCTTGTGATTAACTAATTGTATCTATGTTCTTTCTTTTACTTTACTAATTTAAATATGCCTATAACATGCTCATTTGTTATTCTATCTTGCTTTCTCTTATTATCCTAAAATGAATGATCCCATTCTTATTAGTTCAAGTACATCGTATCCCGTATTTATTATGCCTTGCCTTATTTGAGTTCTTTGTTATGTTCATTTTGATATAATGTGGCTGGGAGAACCTTGAGTTAATCCCCACTGACTGTGGCGTTCATGTTTAAATGAATGACAGGTATTAGTTGGTGCATTTATGGGGTGAAGAGATGTGTGAGTTAGCGAGTACCTTGACCGTTGGATTTTTGTCTATCGTTATGGTTAGACTCACCATTAGACTTGTTATTCGTGGGATATCTTTTCCATCTTTTTGCTAGACTTGGTTTGTAATAACCTAAGTTACTTATCGTTGCACTCGTTTCATTTTGTTAGTGACTCCCGTATGTTAAACTTTAACTAATAATAAGAAGATTTTAAAATTTCATAACTTCCGCGTAAATTTATTAGTTATATTTTTCGCATTATCGCGGGGTGTCACATAGGCAGTACAGGACCAGGTACAAGATATATGTGATACTCAATTCCCCTCAGAGGTGGTAGTCCACTAGGAAACTCAACTGGAAAAAGCTCTTTGTATTTCTGAATCAGAGGTTCAACCTCTGCCGGTACACCAGTGCTCTCCTCAGTGTTGATTTCCCTTGACAGTATAATTATCATAGGTTGTTCTTGCCTTATTTCTTTGATCATGGCTACCTCAGATAGAAACAACACTCCATTGACTTCCTCGGGCATGTTAGGGATTCCATAGCCTCTCTGGTTGGGTGGCAAGGGGGTTAGGGTGACCTTCTTGCCATTGTGCTTGAAACTGGAAACATTATCTTTGCCCTGGTGAGTGGTGTTCCTATCAAACTCCCATGGCTTCCCTAACAGTAGGTGGCAGGCATCCATTGGGGCCATATCACATAACACTTCATCTTTGCACACGTTTCCAATTGAAAAGGACACAATGCATTGCTTGTCAACTCTCACTTCAGAACCCTTGTTTAACCACCTTAACCTGTATGGACTTGGGTGATCTTGGGTGGGTAAACTCAGCTTGCTGACCATAATGGTGGAAGCTGCATTGGTACAGGTACCTCCATCAATGATCAGATTACACACCCTCCCTTGGACAGTGCATCTGTTTCTGAAGATCAGGGATCTCTGATCAGCTTCTAGAGGAGCTGGTAGAGAGTGCATAACTCTCCATAGGACCAAACTGTGTCCTGTGTCAGGGTGGGCTACAATCTGTCCTTGTTCTGTTCCCTCCTCAGTTTCTACTTCTTCTAGGACCAGGGTCTCATCCTCCTCATACTCAACTAGACCTTCCCTTCCCCACTCTTCAATCTCCATAGTTGTGAGAGCCCTATTAGAAGGACAATCCTTCTTGAAATGGCCAAAACCTTGGCACTGAAAACATTTGATTTAGCCTTAGGATACATGGGTACCTTTCCCTTGTCTCTTGTGGGTAGGGTTGCTAGTTTAGGTGTCTCAGTGATCCTGACACCAGTATAAAGTTTGAATGCTGGTTTGGTGGGGAATTTAGGTGTGACAGGTTTCACTTTTCTCAGTTTCTCAACTCTTAAAGCTAGATTGATTGCTTCATCAAATGACCACGCCTGCTACATCCTCACTCTGCTAGCAATCTTAGGATCTAAACCCTCAACAAACCTAGCAATATTTTACTTAGGTTTTCCAGTGACCTCACATTGTAGGGTTAGCTGTTCAAAGCTCTTAAGGTAAGCCTCAACAAATAGTTGGTCTTGCCTCAACTGAGTCAACTTAATAAAGATATCCTGGGTATAGTCCTTGGCTATGAATTTTTCCTTTAATTTCTTTTTCAATTTAGCCCAAGGCCTGATTGGTTCCTTACCATCTATAATCCTTTGGTGTTTCAGACTTTCATACCAAAGAGATGCATATCCTTTGAGTTTTAAAATGGAGACCTTAAAAGCTTTTCTATCATTATACCCTTTAAACTCAAAGACCCTCTCAACAGACCTAAGCCAGTCTAACAAATCCTCGGGATTTAAACTACCATGGAAATCAAGGATTTCTACCTTAACATCTTTATCTCTAGTTAAGTAGTTACTTTCTTTCATCATAGAATTCTTTTGATTCTGAGTTGAGCTCTTCTTCATTCTCATCTTGTGGTTGGCCTCTTCCTGCTCCAAAGAAACCCCTACCTCTGCCTCTTCCTCTTCCTCTGTAGGGTGGTGTTCTTCCTCTTTCTAGAGTCAGAATGTTTGCCATGACAGTGTTCACAGCTTACAGGGTCACATTAACCAGGTTGGTTTACTGATCCATTTTTGCCTCCATTCCTGCTAATCTCTCTTCACTCATGGTTAGTTTTTGTATTTTTGATGTAGCTGGGGAAATGAACTCACTTTTCTCTCACTCAAGACTAACACAAGATGGAATTGTGTTATAACCTAAGCTCTGACTACTAGAATTTGCAATGTAATATGCAAGGACTCACTCAAATTTGACAATCCTGACAATAAACAAAGGACACTTTCAGGGAATGCAATGAACTTTAGGAATTTTGTAAAAATAGCAAATGACCTTGATAAATCATGAAAATTGGTGACAATTTAGTTAAGATAGTAAACTAAAACTGAGCCAAATTTCAGAATTTTACAAGCACTCTAAGTAATTTTAATAATTAGAAAACCAGACTGGAATGGTTTAATTCCACTACTAAAATAAGACGGAATAGTGACGGGAAATCTGATGGTTTTTTTATACCGTCAGATAATTCGGAAAACTGACGGAATACTGAAGGAATTTCGTCGGAAAAATATTCCTGACGGAAAATCCGTCAGAGTTAAATGGCGCGTTAAATAATGACAATGGCGCAAATATTATGTGGCGGTTTTCTGACGGAATTTCCGTCATAATTTCTATTTTAGTGACAGAAATTTCGTCAGGAAGTTTCTAACATAAAAGATAGAAAACTTAGTTTTCTCTCATTATCTGATAACACATGACCCAATTGATTTTCCAAACCCTAACTCCAAAAAAACCCTCCCCTCCGATGCCGGCCACTCCCCTCCGACGTCGTCTACCTCTGACCCCTGCCATCTCGCCGTACTTCCTAGTCCCTTTTCTGTTCTTTCTCCTTTTCCTTTTCCTTTTCCTTTTCCTTCCCTTTTCTTCTTCCACCGTCGGCTGCCACCTCCGACTTCGGCCGCCCCTAGACACTTCTGATGCCGCCAGCTGTCACCTTTGGTCACCACCACCACCACCACCACCGACTGCCACCTCCTCCTCCTTTTCTTTCCTATTTTATTTAATTAGGTAATATCCTAATTCATTTTTTATTTTAGTAACTTTTTGTTTAAATATGCTAATGATATATTCTATAAAGTATCGTCTCTAACTTAAGCTAAAGTGGTTATCCGTGTAGCAGAACAAGCTTGATTCTTTGAATCCCTCACTAATCTTACTCTAATTGCTCTAATTAGCTTTTCTAATTGTGTTGTAGTACATATGAATTAGGGTTATTTTTTGAATGTGTTTTTATTGATATTGAGTTGAATATATGACTTATGAGTAATATATGTATACTTACATTTGCGTTCTGAGTTATGGCTGATGTTCTACATATCAGATTCGTGCAGTTGTTGAAAAGGAGTTACATATGGACAATGCTGCTGATGGTAATTCACGTTTGCTAATTCACGTTTGGGGATGTATGACTTGTTACATTTGTCACTAATTTCAATTTTTTTTAATTCTTTGTTATGGTAATTAAATAGAAGTTAAACGAATAATTGGGACGATGAGAGTAGAAATGTGAATAAGGATCATCAAGTTATTATTGTTATGGTATTATTTTCTTTCTTATAACGTTTTTCGATTAATCGGGATGTCGTATATAGAATCTCATTTTTGAGTCTCTTCGCATGTCATCGGTGTTAGTTCTTGCTTTAGTATGAGATCTTCTTGATTAAATTTAGTTCAATTAACTTTGGATCATTATCATCAAATCGGGTATTAACAATTTTCGTTTTCGAAATTGCCGATTTTATCATATCGTGTTGAGTTCCCTGGTTTTAATAACTAAAATGGGAACTAGCTTTTATTAAATATAATCTGTGTTCATATATTTCATATCCATTCACAAGTCATTTCGCCTGTAAAAATTCCACCATCATTATGCCATCAGGTTTTATAATTACGTATGCAGTGGTGGATCATCACCATAGTCCATAACTCTCCATATCCGCCCAAATGAATTTGATAAACTAACAGAAAGTTAACGGTGATGAGGAATAAGTACTTAGTGCTAAACTCTAGAAGTTTATGTCCTTATTGCTACATTTTTGCATAGTTCGAGTCCTTGTTGTACACATAAACAAGGTCTTCATTGTATATTTTGTATCCTAACTTTTTCTCTCCTTTCCCTTTTTAAAAAAAGAGAGCATCATGAAATTTTTTTGTTTCCAATACTTGCTTGTATATCAACTCCCTTTTATGGTTTTTTTCTCATTCTTATTTGTTCTCCTTATTTTACTAGTAATTGACGGTGAGTTTCTTCGCATGTCATCAGTGCTGATGCTCTTCATTCTGCTATTCTTCTTGTAATCGTCCGCTGCACTGGATCAGTCTAACTTGGTGAGTTTCCTTTTCCTTGTAAAAATCTTTGGTGCAGACCTTGCTATCGTATATTGGTCATTCAATATGAAATTTGGTAATGGAGGAGGATATCGATGAATGGTGAAGTAATGTGTTCACCCAAACTTACGCCTGTCATTTGGCATGATTTTTTCAAGACATATGTGTTTTAAACTGACATGTTTTGTATCTTTCCCGCTGCTTCGGTATAAGGAACTGAAATATGACTGTTTGTTTTACTAGGCCTAGACTTGATAATTGGTGTATGCGGTCTCGAATGATTTTTCATTTGCCCTCCCAAAACTAGGTTCTCTTGGAGAATCATGCTAATGTAAGTGTTAATTTCATTGTTTATTGCAATTAGTTTCCAAGTGTTTTCATCTTTCAAGAGAATCGATAATAATGTTATGGACTCATTAATATGAAATTGGTGTTTGTATTAATTTTTGTATTTCTACTGCAGCCTAATACTGAAATTGATGATGATATAACCTCGTTGCTGTCAGTTGTGGGAGCTGGTTCTATGACTTTTGACCTCAGTAATAAACAGAAGCCGAGGAACAGATTGGTAAAGCTTGCCCAATTTACGCAAGTAGTGTTATTGTCGTTGTCATAGCAATGCGTTTTCTAGTTTTTGATCAGGTAGCGGTAATGTTATCAGAATGTATTGGTTATTGGATTTAAATTGATCAAGTAGCAGTAGTGATCTCACTGCTTTTTGATTGTTTCATGATGAAAAAAAGTTTATTTTTGAACTTTGCTGATCTCAGTCATATATGGCAGGAGGATTTTTTTTTTTTTTAAAGTCAACTTTTCTGGCGGAAATTCCATCAGAAATTTAACTTTTCTGACGAAATTTCCGTCAGAAAAGTTGACTTTTTGTTGACTTTATGACAAATCTGGGAGTAAATCTTTCACGGAAAATCCGTCAGTAATCTGTCAGAAATGCGCTTTACTGACGGAAAATCCGTCAGAAATCCTTTTTTCATGACGAATCGTAGTGACGTCAATTCCTGACGGAAGAACCGTCAGGAACCGTGTTTCTGACGGGAAAAGCGAGTTATTGACGGATTTGTTCCGTCAGGTTTCCATGTTTATTTTGTAGTGTTCTCAGACAGGTTCCTCAGCAGATTTGTGTGACTCTTGTTGTGACTAAAAACCTGGATATAATTATCAAACTACCCTCAAGCAAGCACAGAGGTTAAACTTAATAATTTGGGAAGTCTAAGAGTAAATTATTCAAGCAAGCACAGAATAACTCAATCTAAGACAGACAATGCAACTTAAAACAGCTCAAGCAAGCACAGACCTGTTCTAAGGTATACCACAGACTACCCTCAAGCAAGCACAGAGGTTAAACTTAATAATTTGGGAAGTCTAAGAGCAAATTATTCAAGCAAGCACAGAATAACTCAATCTAAGGCAGACAATGCAACTTAAAACAGCTCAAGCAAGCACAAACCTGTTCTAAGGTACACCACAGATCCTTAATCACCTTCTAAGCAAGCACAAGAAGATATTAAGTCTGACTTACAACTAAGACTCAGCAAAGTTAATAAGATTTGCAAATTTTGAGAGAAATCTCAAGGTTTATCATTAATCAAATCTGAGTAAAACAGACTGAGGAAGGGTCCTTATATAGGCCTTTCCTGGTGAAGTTTAGTACAAAAAAACCCTAAATACCTCCATCTAAGGGCCAAGATTTGTTTTAGGAAGCAAACAAGAATAATAGAAATATATTACAACAGATACAAAAGGAATTAAAGCAAACTGAGCAAGAAACAAAAGTGTTGTAGGCATGATAGTGACAGGGTGCTCATTGACTGCTGCATTTCTTTGGCTGGGTGTGTGAAGGTCAAATGACCTTGGTTGTGTTGTAGACATGATAGTGACAGGGTGCTCATTGACTGCTGCATTTCTTTGGCTGGGTGTGTGAAGGTCAAATGACCTTGGTTCAGGCACCATCTGTTGCTCAAGGTGTTATCTGAGGAATGCTGAAGACAAGCGAAAAGTCCTTTGCTAAAAGTTATTCCCTGCTTGGCCAAAAATGGCAATTCTGCCTTAACCAATTTACCCTTCCTACAACTTGCTCTTTAGTTTGATTTTCTGTGAAATACATTGGGAATTAAGCCTGGCTCCCTCGGATCGATTTAAACTTAGTTTAATAAAGATTCAGCTGGCTAAGTGTAGGAAATGTAGATTCAAGTACATTATAACATACACGTATATGTCAAATTAATTTTGTCATAAAATTAAAACGGATTTTATGCATGCAAACATTAATATAAAAGAAGAGAAATAATGTCCTTACATTCAATATTTCGGCAATAATGGGCACAAGAGAGATCACCTTTCTCTACTTGTTCTTGAGCTATTCCAATGGATGAACAAGATCTAAGAATAAGATCTCTCCCCAAGCTTTATACCCAAGACTTAACACTTAATCTAATTAATATTATAAGTACTAGTATAATATTAATCTTAGTAGAAAATTGAACCAAAATAATGTATAACACTTGAATTATTTCGGTTTTGATGAGAGATAAAGAGAGGATTTTTATTTCTCTAGAACTTGTATTTTTGGATGAGTTAAGTGGAATGAATATGATACACTAGCTTTTAGTATATTATTTGGTAAAATTATAGAGAAAAACAAAAACAATTGTCTTCCCCAAAACCGTGTAAGAGAGGGCTATTGGGGAGCCAATGCATGAAAAATTTGTTCTTCACAAGAACAATAGGCTTGCATGCCTAGACTTGCATTTTTCATCATTGTGTTTTATCAACTAAATAAAACAATTAACTAGCTTAATTCTCCCCAATTTTTTTCGGCACTTTACATAATATGGATCCCATATTATTTTTGTCAATTGTCAACATGTTACATGTTACATGTCACATATATTTGTTATGTATTTTTAACATATTAAAAATCAACGTATTAATAAAAATACGTCACATACAAAAAATTGACTTAGTAATTTCATAATTACTTGTGCCAAAATATTTTACCAATTTATAAATTTCAACTGATTGAATTTATAATAATTCATTCATCTTAATTGTTACATTTAAACAATTTATTTCATCCGAGTAATTATACAATTTAATTACTCGATCGACCAGTATCTCATTTAATCACATTTCAATTTGATACGTAAATTCTACTTCCAAAATCGTCCGTCAATTTTCAAGTAATTTAATCAACTCGCAACGTTATACGATTAATTAAATAATCAATTAAGTGTATTGCCCTTTAGGTATGACCTAGGGGTCAATCGATCACCACCGTCACACGACGGTAATGTCAAACTCTAGTCAACCAATCATTACCGATATGTGTTGACCAGTTGTGATAACAAAATTACTTCCCAATTGTATTCTTAAAATGAGATTTAATAATGATATTTAAATCATGTGATCGCACTATTGTTGAGGACACATTTCCCAACAATCTTCCACTTGTTCTCGACAAGTGTGCGTCACCAATTCTCTTGTCCTATTACTATCTCCCACTCAATGCAAGGTGTCTTTCAGGTCGTACTTGCAAGTGATCATATCGAGAGTGGTTTCCTCGATCTGGAGAATAACTGATTGACCGGATTTATCCACACTGGATACCTTCCGAGCGTGGCCACGCATTTCCAGTTCATTACTCCTCGAGTGGCCCTGAGATATTGTTATAACCCTGACTAGGGGTGGACAATTCCTATCGCACTCATTCCCTTCGACTAGCCATAACCATCATAACCCAAAATATGCCCATTTGACCCCATTTACGAAGGTCGTAGTAACACAAATCAAAGTTAATCAAATCGTGCCATCTTAGGAGAATAGTCTTTAGTCAAAAGAATCGACTCATTTGAATACTATAGTAGCTCTCGCCACGACCAGGCTATATAAATTTGCCAGAACTCTATAAGCGGTCATTAGGCCCGACAAAATGTTCCTAACAGTCTGCCTATGTGATCGACTAGTCATCTCACATGACTCTATGGCACTTGAACTTGCCATCAATCGCCTCACACTCTAGTCACTTCGAGACGTCACCCCATACAAGTGACTATGGGCAAATACTATGTTAATCCGTGTTCACTTTAACGGGGTTCAAATGTCTCCACAACCCGTTTGGATGTAACAAAGTATAAATTAAAGATAAAAGACAAATGTGATTATGAACATGAACAAAAACAACACTTTTATTTCATTTCAAAATCTAACAAAAATTTGGTACACGTTTAAGTCCCATGGACGTAACATGCCCATCATGCTTAGCCTGCGATAAAGGCTTGGTGAGCGGATCGGCTATGTTGTCATCCGTCCCAACCTTACAAATCGCAATTTCCTTTCTTTCAATGAAATCTCTTATTACATGATACTTTCTAAGTACATGTCTAGATCTATTACTAGACTTTGGCTCCTTAGCTTGGAAGATCGTCCCACTATTATCACAATAGAGAGTGATGGGATCATCGGCGGTAGGTACTACTTTTAGACCTTCCGTGAATTGCTTGATCCACATAGCTTCCTTGGCAGCCTCGATCCGCAATGTACTCAGCCTCCGTTGTTGAATCATGATTCTGACTTCCTTGAAGCTTCTCCATTTACGGCACCACCATTGAGCATGAAAACAAAACCGACTTGTGATTTCATGTCATCTCTATCTGCTTGAAAACTTGAGTCCGTGTATCCTGTAACACGCAACTCGGTGTCTCCTCCAAACACAAGGATAGAGTCCTTAGTTCTTCTCAAGTACTTAAGGATGTTCTTGACAAAGAATCCAGTGACTCTCACCTGGATTCGCTTGATATCTACTCGTCATGCTCAAGGCATACGAGACATCAGGACGTGTGCATATCATGGCATACATGATTGATCCAACAGCGGAAGCGTAAGGGATCAACTTCATGCGTTCAACATCATGGGGTTCGGAGGGACATTGAGTCTGGCTCAATATCGTTCCGGTTACCATAGGTACCAAACCCCTTTTGGATTTGTCCATGCTGAATCGTCGAAGAATCTTATCAACATAAGACTCTTGACTAAGTGCCAATATCCTCTTGGGTCTATCTCTATAGATCCGGATACCTAATATGCGTTGTGCCTCTCCTAAATCCTTCATTTGGAAGTGGTTACCTAACCACTTCTTAACTGAAGACAACATTGGAACATCATTTCCAATGAGTAGTATGTCATCGACATACAAGATTAGGAATACAACATTGCTCCCACTGAATTTCATGTATAAACATGGTTCCTCAATATTTCGAGTGAAACCATTTTCTTTTATTACATGATTGAATCGATGATTCCAACTTCTAGATGCTTGCTTAAGACCATAAATGGATCTCTTAAGCTTGCACACCTTGTTAGGATTTTTAGAATCAACAAAACCTTCGGGTTGTATCATGTACACCTCCTCTTCTAAATGCCCATTTAGAAAAGCGGTTTTGACATCCATTTGCCAAATTTCATAGTCATGAAATGCGGCGATCGCTAACATAATCCGTATGGATCTTAGCATGGCTACGGGGGCGAAGGTCTCATCATAATGGAGACCTTGGACTTGGGTAAATCCTTTTGCCACTAGCCTAGCTTTGTAGACATCGTCATGTCCTTCTATGCCATTTTTGACCTTGAATATCCATTTGCATTGGAGGGGTCTTGCCCCTTTAGGCAAATCTACCAAGTCCCAAACTTGGTTTTCAAGCATAGAATCCATTTCGGATTTCATGGCTTCAAGCCATAAGGTGGAATTAGGACTAGAGATTGCGGCCTTGTAGGTGGCGGGCTCGTCACTTTCCATAAGCAACACATCGAGTGTTCCATCTTCCTCGATAAGTCCCACATATCGATCGGGATGGCGAATAACTCGGCCCGTCCTTCTTAGTGGAGGAGGTACAACCGCGTTAGACGACGAAGGAACATCTTCTTGCGTCTCTACCTCGGTTTGTGGCTCTTGAACTTCGTCAAGTTCAAAATTTCTCCCACTGTCTCTTAGAAATAAATTGACTTTCTAAGAAGACAGCCTCACAAGACACAAACACTTTGTTTTCTTGAGGTTTGTAGAAGTAGTAACCTCGAGAGGTCAAAGGATAACCTACAAAGATGCATTTTTCGGATCTTGGGGCGGCTTATTGTCGGGTTTAGCCTTGACATAAGCATCACATCCCCAAATTTTCATATAGGATAGATTAGGAACTCTTCCTTTCCATGTCTCAAATGGAGTCTTTTCGGTGGCTTTAGTGGGACTATTATTCAAAGATAGAATTGCAGTTTGAATTGCAAATCCCCAAAACGAGTTCGGTAACTCGGTTTGACTCATCATGGATCGAACCATATCAAGTAGGGTTCGATTTCTCCTTTCGCAACACCATTCAGTTGTTGTGTTCGGGTGGAGAAAGTTGTGATATAATACCACAACCTTTCAAGTGTGAATCAAATTCAAGACTAAGGTATTCACCACCACGATCGGATCGTAGTGCCTTAATTCTTTTGTTCAATTGGTTCTCTACTTCGTTTTGAAATTCCTTGAATTTCTCAAATGCTTCACTCTTGTGTTTCATTAAATAGATATACCCATATCTACTCAAGTCATCGGTGAAGGTTATAAAGTAGTCATAATTACCACGAGCGGTGATAGTCATTGGTCCACATACATCGGTGTGTATGAGTCCCAATAGCTCACTAGCTCGTGTCCCTTTACCACTAAAAGGATTACGAGTCATTTTGCCAAGTAGGCAATATTCGCACGTACCAAATGATTGGTAATCAAATGGTGTAATCACATTAGTCGAAATTAATCTTTTGATGCGATTCTCGTTTATGTGACCTAATCGACAATGCCAAATGAACGCTTCACTTGGGTCACTTGTTTTGAGTTTCTTTGATTGTATGTTATAAATATCATTTGTCGGATTTGAGGTCTCTAAAATGTAAATGCCATTAATGGAAGAAGCTTGGCCAATAACCAAATCATTCCTAGAAATAGAGCAACGATTGTTCTTAATGACAAAACAAAAACCATCCATGTCTAGCATGGCGATTGAAATAATATTTTTAGAGAGCGTAGGAACATAAAAACAATTATGCAAATACAACTCAAAACCATTTGGCAAAGCTAGAACATAAGTTCCTTTGGATTCGGCCGCTACCCGAGCTCCATTTCCAAGTCGAAGATCCACATCTCCCTTGCTAAGCTTCTCCACATCTCTTAAACCCTGTAAATGATTACAAAGGTGAGAACCACAACCTGTATCTAGTACCCATGTCGTAGTGGAAGTATAATTTATATCAATAACATAAATTTCTTTAGGAATTGTACCTTTTGGAGTAATTAGACCCTCCCTTATATTTCGCAAATACATAGGGCAATTCCTTAGCCAATGTCCCATGCCATAGCAATAATGGCACTCATCATTAACTTGCTTGAAGTTTTTGATTTTCTTTCCTTTCTTCTTGAACCTCTTGCCCTTTGACGCAAGAACTTGATTGCTAGAGCTCCCACTAGCTTTGGCATCTTTATCTTCCAGAGACAAAGACCCTATAGATCGCATGAGGTAGTCTTCCTGAGACGGACTCACACGAGGTCTAGTAGTAGTGGGTGGTTTAGAAGAAGTGATGAAATTAAGGTTTCCATCCGAACCTATCCCGAAATGAAGTTCTCTAGTGGTATCGAAATTATTGTTGGAGCATACGTCGTCAAGAACATGGTGATATGACTCAATAGTAATGGGTGCGGTAGCATTTGATGGATTCATTGTAATGCACTACAAATATGGAGGAAAGGAAATATTAACATTTGTCTTTTTAAATCATACTTGCAAATTTAACAAGATATGAACATTTATATAGTGACCTCTACCCAACTATAATAAATGATTCCAAGACCCAAATTCATATCAACTTAGGCACGGGGTAGCCGATGAAACCCTCATCAATATAACTCGGTGGATTAACCTTTTAATCGATTCTACTTTTAGAACTCTTGGTCGATAAAATTACTCTAATATTTATCTATAGCCCAAAACACATCAACAAGGGCACGGGGTAGCCGATGAAACCCTTATCAATTACTTTTGTTGAGTTCAATCCAAATTTCGAATAAATGTGTCCATTATCCAAACCCATATTAATTTAGGCACGGGGTAGCCGATGAAACCCTCATCAACATGAATTCGGTGGATTAGACATTTATCACCCACTTCCCCTACGTAACAAGGTTTGTACCCCGGGGTAGCCGAGTGCACTCCCTCGCGAAATAGGTTTTCATGGTTTCTACTATTTGGTAAGGCTATGTCTCAATTAGTTGTTTTAGCGAGAGGTCATGTCAATTTATTATCTATCACGTTTTAAGTGAACTAAAGCGGTGAACTACGATAATTCGAATTGACACGGTCGATAAACTCGATAAAAGACAATGCATGTTTAGTTATGGCGGTTTAGCGATGCATGTGACATAAAATAAAATGCAAGCATAAAAGTAAATAAATCCTAGTATGGCCTTTCCTAAAATAGAAAAACTATTAATCTATTACATATTCGGAAACCAACTCCATTGGTCCCTTGAACTTCGGTTGTGGCACGCATCTCGAGGTATCACCGTCTTTATGTATCGCCATTCTTGAAGAAATCCGTCTTTTGGAACTCCGGAATGAATAAAATTACATAATAAATTACATAATTTCCTATTATACATTTGTAACTAAAATAAAATAAATCTATTAAATATTACAAAACGGTGATACGAGATCACAATAAAAATTACAACCGAATCGATATTCCCATACATTTCGGGAAATACCAATTAAAATCTAAGGCCATACTAAGTAAAATTACATAATTCAAAATTACATAAATTAAAATTATGACAATCATAAGAAAATGCAGCATTATAATATGTATAAACATGCTCAATTTTTATGCTAAATCGCCTTTTAAATAGCCAATATCGTATATTACTCGGTTTTTACGGATTTGCGTGATTTCAACATTTTATAATCACAAAAATACATAAACTCATATTTATGCATAAGTTAATTACCCTAACCTCTTAGGACTCAAAATATAGTCTTCACTAATAATTTGACCATAATTAACCTTTATTTATAAAATTGTTCATAAATGGACCAAAAATTACAAAAATAAGCCATTAAACTTCAAATAAATCCAAAAATTTCAAATAAATTCAAAATTTGAAATTTAAATTCATGAACATTCTGGAAAAATCCATGACACTCATAATGTTCAAAATCTTAGGTTAAAAATTTCGAAATTTTTCCGGAAAAACAATGTTGCGGTTTATCGATATTTAATAAAATAATCATAAAAACATGGAAAAATTATATTCATTAACTTTTCAATTTTAGATCTGAAAAATATAATAAAATGCAACATTAGACGTTTTTCCTTAGTCATAGGTTATGTTTTATTAATTTTCAACTAATAATGTCACTATTTATGCCATTTTTCTTCAAAAATTCATAAATCATGCTAAAAGACTTCTTTATAGCCAATTATTTTACACACATCTTGTAAAATTGCATGTGACAACATATTAATTTTCTATGACCAGATTCGAAATTTAACTCATATTAACCTATTTTTCTCTTAAATCCGAATTTAACAATGAAAAATTCATTTTTCGAGCATAACAAGTGCAAAAATTATGAAAAATTACAGGTTATCTCAAAATAATATGTGTGAAAACATATCCAAAGATCAACTTAAAATTCGAAGTATAGCTAATTTTCGACCAAAAATGACATTTTTACTCATAAAATCACATTTAAATGTCATTATTATTAAATATGAACAATAAAAATCCGAAAAATTAACCCAAAAATCCTAAAACACTTTAGGACCAGAAATATTAACATGCATGTAATTATTTCGTGATATATCATAATAACACAAATTTTACAAGTTTTATTTTGTTATTCATATAACTCGGAAAAACTTTTAACCAATTTGCATGCAAACAACCGTGGCTCTGATACCAATTGTAGGAAATGTAGATTCAAGTACATTATAACATACACGTATATGTCAAATTAATTTTGTCATAAAATTAAAACGGATTTTATGCATGCAAACATTAATATAAAAGAAGAGAAATAATGTCCTTACATTCAATATTTCGGCAATAATGGGCACAAGAGAGATCACCTTTCTCTACTTGTTCTTGAGCTATTCCAATGGATGAACAAGATCTAAGAATAAGATCTCTCCCCAAGCTTTATACCCAAGACTTAACACTTAATCTAATTAATATTATAAGTACTAGTATAATATTAATCTTAGTAGAAAATTGAACCAAAATAATGTATAACACTTGAATTATTTCGGTTTTGATGAGAGATAAAGAGAGGATTTTTATTTCTCTAGAACTTGTATTTTTGGATGAGTTAAGTGGAATGAATATGATACACTAGCTTTTAGTATATTATTTGGTAAAATTATAGAGAAAAACAAAAACAATTGTCTTCCCCAAAACCGTGTAAGAGAGGGCTATTGGGGAGCCAATGCATGAAAAATTTGTTCTTCACAAGAACAATAGGCTTGCATGCCTAGACTTGCATTTTTCATCATTGTGTTTTATCAACTAAATAAAACAATTAACTAGCTTAATTCTCCCCAATTTTTTTAAGCACTTTACATAATATGGATCCCATATTATTTTTGTCAATTGTCAACATGTTACATGTTACATGTCACATATATTTGTTATGTATTTTTAACATATTAAAAATCAACGTATTAATAAAAATACGTCACATACAAAAAATTGACTTAGTAATTTCATAATTACTTGTGCCAAAATATTTTACCAATTTATAAATTTCAACTGATTGAATTTATAATAATTCATTCATCTTAATTGTTACATTTAAACAATTTATTTCATCCGAGTAATTATACAATTTAATTACTCAGACCGTATCTCATTTAATCACATTTCAATTTGATACGTAAATTCTACTTCCAAAATCGTCCGTCAATTTTCAAGTAATTTAATCAACTCGCAACGTTATACGATTAATTAAATAATCAATTAAGTGTATTGCCCTTTAGGTATGACCTAGGGGGGTCAATCGATCACCACCGTCACACGACAAGTAATGTCAAACTCTAGTCGACCCAATCATTACCGATATATGTTGACCTTGATGAGAACAAAATTACTTCCCAATTGTATTCTTAAAATGAGATTTAATAATGATATTTAAATCATGTGATCGCACTATTGTTGAGGACACATTTCCCAACACTAAGGTGGCAGCTGGTGGTTGGCCTGGAACGTGCAGTTGTGACCTGGAGAAAATGGACTGATAGTTAGGGTGGTCTGAGCATTGTTGCTGTGATTGTTGTTGGCCTGAATGTGGCCTGCTGTGACCTGGCCTATGCCTGGCAAAGTAAGGCCATGGCTAGTTTATCCTTGGCCTCCCTCTAAAAAATCAGTGGCCTGGTTAACAGCTCCTGCTGCAGCTTGTATTTTCGATCGGTAGGTCGAAAATACGTGTCGGTTTGTGACTTGAGAAGTCGAGTCTAGAATTTTAAGGGAGAAGTGAGGGGGCTGACACTCACGTACCTTCAAATGGTGGAATTTGAGGGGTATTTATAGAGTATTGTGTGGTTGTGTGCATTTTGAGAGACGTGGCCACCTGGGCTAATCGAAGAGGCGCGAGCCATTTTGCGGGTCTTCGAGTTGTCTTGTCACTATTACGCAGTTGAAATCATGATTTGTTCTATCCTAGGTTTTGGATGTCATGATTTTTGTACTTAACCATTCAAGTATTCCAGGTATACTTAACATGAAGCTTTGGGATGTTTGCCTTTTGTGTTTGACTCGGTTTGACTCGTTGTTGGAGTCGGGATTTGAATTTTGAGTCGGTTTTTGGTCCGGTGTTGATTTTGACTCTAGTTAGTGTCATTACAACTCCGTCGTCATGCATAAAACACTCCAGGTACTTTTGAAAAGTTTTGAAAATGTTTTGTTTGCGAAACCGTTTTGAGTTTTTCGACGTATAGTTATACAAACTGTCGATTAAATGTAGCGATTCCTAAGCATGTTATAGCCCGATAATCATCGGGTGTTTGTTGGGGAGACAGATACTAGATATCTACAGTTGGTCGTAGGGGAGAGAGTCGACCATGGTGGAGGTGTCTTGGTGGTGGCGGTAAAAACGGGAAACAGGGGAAAACAGGGGAGCGTGGTTGTAACCGTCTTAAGACGAGCACCATGGTTAGCCTATTGACCGGGCTGGGAAGAGGGGACCACCTCTGGATTTGACGTGGGACAGTGGTGTCAACGGTGGTGGCCAGAGGTGGTATTGGTGCTTGTGGTGGTGCTGGCGTGAGGTTTTGTACACGGTGGTTGAGGGTGTTGGAGTTGTTGTTGGTGTCGGGTAGAGGGAGTTAGGGCGTGAGTTTGTGGAGTGTTGGTGGAGGTTTGATGGGTGGTCAGGGGGTGTATGGGTGCGCGGTGTAGTGAGCTTGCGGTGGCTATGTTGGGTGGTGACGGTGGTGGCCGAATGGTGTCGGATTTGGGCGGTTTGTGGTGTTTAGGGGAACATGGTTTTAACCGTGTTATAGGTGGGTCAAATGGGTTGGTTGTGACGGGTTTAATGAGTAATCGGGTTTTGACTTTAATAAAACGAGTTTTCGTATTATAATTAAATGGGTATATAATTGACGTAATTAATTTATAATTGATTGAATTATTTAAATAAAGTGAATAACTAGTGATTATAAATATTATTATAATTTCTAGGTGACGGACTTGTTGAACGGGTTTATTGAAAATACTTTTAGTAGATTGCATTATTTGGAGTAATTGCTTGCCAGGTAGGATAACTACTCAACTTGTCTTACTATCTAATTGATAGGAGTAATTGTGGAATTGTCATTGGATGACCTATTGGATGTGGATTATATATCATTGGATTATGCGTTGGTTGTTTATTCATATCATATTCATTGGATACCCTGAGTCGTTCGGGATGATTATTATTATTGGCATGACATTTGCATTGGATACCTCAACCTTGTGTTGGGATGATGAATACCTCAGTTTATATTGGGATGATGGATACCTCAACCTCGTGTTGGGATGATGGATATCCCGAGCCAGGGATTGGCGGGATGAACGGGTGTTTCGTGTGATAAGCTCAGTTGTATTGGCATATCATATCATATAATACATTTTCATGTTTTTCATCTTGTTGATGCGTGTCCTAAATATGTTGTTTTATACCCTATTTTACACGCATTTCAGAGCTCAAATATGTAGTTTATGCTACTATTTTTCATATTTCCGTCTACTTTCGTGTTTTTGTATAATATTGCAGAAATGTGAAGAACGTAGCGGAAATCAAGCCGAATCCGTCCCCGAGTACTTAGCATTGCATTTGACATGGAGTAAAGACTCGGGAAGCAAACTTGGTGCGAGTATCGAGGCCTGAAAGACGAATTCACGAAGCTTTTGGAGCCAAGTACACGATGAAGATCGATAGATGGTGCTTTGATCGATCGACGAGCACGATTTCTGAAGCTCTTGTTCAGCGCAGCTCAGTCGATCGACCGGTCCCATTGGTCGATCGACCAAACCGCTAATCTGACGGGAATTAAAAGACGAGAAAGCCCAATGTAATTAGGTTTTAGGAAATAAGAATCACGTTATATTCCTATATAACGTAACCCTATTATCAAGTCTTTATCATCAGTTTTGGGGAAATAATTAGGGTTCTTTACCAAGTTTAGCATTTATTTTTAATAATCATTCAATACAAATTAGTTTTGCTCTTCTTTAATAAAAGTTGGTGCTTTGGGATTCTTCTTCCTGTTTTCATTCGGTAATTTACGTTCTTTGATTTCAGTTTATCTTTATTCGTTCATAGTCTAGAATTGCTAGTGTAGATTTCCCAAAGCCGAATTATCGTTTCATGTTATCTACTTGTTTGGTTAATTCAATTATGCATTCTATAGCTTTATTTGATAATCTTATTGCTGTTTTTATCACGATCATGAGTAGCTAAGCCCTTCGTGCTAGGATGTAGGGGACCTGTAGTGTAGGCGGCATAAAATTGGTAGACCTGAGTCGCGCCATGGTCGATCGACTGGCCTACCCTGGTCGATCGACCGGCTCCCGTGAGATTAACTTCGTTTTAATTAATTTAATTGCTATATTTGACGAATCGAGTGCACGCGACTAGTTGAATGCTTAGGAATTGACCGACCCGATAAGATCGAAAGATAGGGGAGGGAGATAGACTACTTAATTAAGACGACTAAATTAATAAGATCGGGAGATAAGTTAATTTAGACTTTTAAATCACTTTTCGGGACGAGAGTCAGTACTAGTGATATTAGGGACCCGTAGCTAGATCGAAAGATGCTACCTGTTAAGAATGGACCGAGAGGACTTCTTATTTTTCCCGTCTTACATGATTAGCTCAGACCTACCTAGTATACTGCCGCCGAAACTACAGTGAACTGACCATCTTAGCATCCCTTTAAATATTTGATTTCATCCAGTTTCTTTTAGCATTCATTTATTTGCCTTGGTTTAGTTTTAATATGATTACCTTTAGTTATAGAACTATTCAAAACAAACCCCCACACATTTGTTACTTTAGACTAAAATCAGACAACTATTAATTGCATCGCCTCTCCGTGGTTCGACCCTGACTGCCACTAGCTATAGTAGTAGTTTGGAAATTATAAATTTATCTTTGGTACTCTACGACGGTATCACTTGTATTGTTGTTGGTTATTGCTACTCAATCTCGTGGTTGACAGTGTAATCGTGAACATCTGTGATGAACCGTAAATGGGGAGCAGACTTGACAACTATTTAAGATTAACTTACTTGGGAGTTTATGGGAATGCGTGAGGACTCAATCAGTCTACCTAGAAGTCTAGATCATATAATTTAGGGTTATTTAATGAGAATACGCTGAACTATTAGGGTCCTTCTCCAAATACTCCATGCTTTCATTTAACTACTAATACTACCAACTAATGCACCTCCTCCCATGTAATAGAATTGCCCTCTTTTTCACCTAATGCAGCCGGTAAACTGTGAGGCGGGACCCACTTTTTTGTTTATTTAGAACTTCATTTTCTTCCCTTTACATTCTTAATGGTTACCTGTAAAAATTTCTTCCTATATAAATTTTCAATCTTTCCTCTCTCTTTTTTCTATCCTACTATATAGCCTCTCTCTCCTTAAGAGTAGAACACATACAAAATGGTCAAATTTGTTGATTCGAAATGGACTGAAGTTCGGAGGTGCTTTATCAATACGGTCAGCATAATTTAGCAAGAAAAGACCGTAATCGGAGTAATTCTCTTCATTTTCCGACAATTGATGTGCAACCCTAACCACCACTTTGACCCAACATTGGAGTGAGCACCACCAGTCTAAACCCCATCCTGGCGCGAGTACCGTCGCCGCCATTCAAGCACCACTCAAGGAGCTTTAACAAATTATAAGGGCGACCAACACCATTACCCTTTTCAGCGTCGTTAGTTCATAGCGGCCATAGCTTTTTTTCCCCATCGTTTGTTCTTTGTAGTGCCTAGATCTGATGGTATTTATGGTGTTTGTGAGGTAGTGCGGGGTTCCGCCGTGATTGCGGTGGGAAGGTTTGGTTACGATGGTTGCCAGAAGAGTTGTTGCCATGGTATGAGTCGACGGTTACCGACTAGTATTGGTTAATTTGTAATAAACATGTAATCGCTAAATTTTAATCTAAAGTTCTTTGGTTTGTTGTACTTTGTTATTCACTACCTCGGACAATCGAGATGGTAACACTCTCATTTACTTAGGAGGCCTAACTAAAGGCTTCTGAATAAATGAAGGTGTTACAATTTGAGAATTTAGATTCTTAATTTAATAATTTTATGAAGATTTAATTAATTTTGAGAGGAAGAGGAATTTGTTTTTTTGGTTTTTTGAAGAAGGGTAAGGTAAGTCAATGTTATGACAAAAAGTACATGAAAGAGCAACTACGTAAACTTATTGAGAGACCGTCTTTCAGAAAACCTACTCGGCTTATTGAGAGCGTCACCCATCATGACTTTAACAACTAATCAGCTAGTTAACATCTTCTTTATTAATACAATTTATTTATTTATTTTTTCGATTTAATTAATTTATGGTTGAAGTAAGAGAACTCGTAGACCATCCATGACCGTGTATTTGTTTGTTTGAGAGTAGGCATTAAATGACCATCACGAAGAAAACCCTTGATTCACCTCTGTATCCATTTTTTTCTTCTTAAGGCTTGCCTGAAATCAATGGAATAATCAAGGGGTAGATTTTAATTGGGTGATAATTATTAGGGAAGTTAATTACTTGGTAATGAGTTCATTGAAGATAAGTTTGGTATGTAGGAAAATGATTACTGAGGAGTACCCCTTTATAAGGGTAATAGATTCGGGAGATAAATATCGGTATTGCTTTTTCACATACGGATTTTACTCTTTTACATACGTCATTTACAGTATTACCCTTGTTATTTCTTCATCCCCTCACCCAATTGATTCTTATTTTTCTCCCTTCACTCATTTCCCTTCACCCCTAAATCACCAACACCACCTTCATTCACCACTTCCAGTTGGTCCACTCGTCGGCAAACCTTACTTTGGCCAGCCTAAATATTATTTTTCAATAAACTAATTATGATTTTTGAAGGAAAAAAAAAGAAAAAAAAGAAGCAAATAAAACTACAAACCACCCGTACCACCAGACCACATACCAGTTACCACTGACCTCAGGTAGCCGACCACCGTCATCCCTAACCCAGCGCCTGCCGACCACCGTCATCGTCCCTAACCCAGCGCCTGCCGACCACCGTCGTCCCTAGACGACCACTCCAATCTCACTGCAACTGCTCGCCCTCCATCGCACTGCGCTTCCCTGCTCCAAACACCACGACCACCATACCCTCCTTGCTCTGACCAACACCGTCGAACAACCAAACCACCAACCTTCCGCCATGAACCTTCCGTCATGAATCTAATTAAAGGACTGAAGAACTATAAACCCTAATTTTAGGATAAAATAATTGCTCAAACAAGTTTTTAATTTTTAGTAATAGCTAATCAAATTAATTAATTCACTAATTGAAGAATTATAATTCATTATTTCTCGGAACAATTAGATTTAGTTTTAGGGAAAAGTGTATATATAAAACCTAATTTGTTTAGATTTAGGAAAATGGTATAATACGAAAACTTTATGAAAAAGTGTATGTAAAAGAGTAAAGTTCGTATATGAAAGAGCAACTCCCATAAATAATTACTCTCGTACCAAATATAGAAAACACAACTTACATATCAGTTCCTATTTATTTTCCCCATTTTACACTCAAGATTCTCACAAATTAAGCCCACAAAAATTAGTTGATCAACTAAAAGTCTTTCATTGTTTATGTTGACTGGTTGGTTTAAAGTATCGTGCTACCGAAAAACTACTCAGTATCAACTTTTCTTTTTTTTGTTTTCAGTGTTACGACTGAATTATTATTAATCTGATTGGGCCCTGATCATGATATCAGCTTCATTTGGGTTTTGATGGTTGTAAAATGGATTATAGAGGAAGCAATTATGGAGGAAATGGTAATGTTGAGATTAGAGAGGGAGTTGACAAATTAATGGCTGCCAATGATAAGCAGCGTTCATTACCAGAAATTGATAACAGCCCTTCACCTCAAAGAGGTATCAATAAATTTATAATTCATTGTAATCACATTTGTTGTTTGTTGTTATACATGTTCCATTTTAGCTTTTGCTGGTGTAGCTGCATAACTGTCTAGAAGAGATAATTGGATTACTGAATTTAGTTACACATTAACTGATTAACTCGATTGAGCGAATTTGGCATATGGGCGATCTCCAGTTGGATGGACTCTGTATGCTTGCTCCTTCACCCTTTATCTACTTTGTTCTTTACTTTCTTTATCCCATTGCTTTGAAGAATTGTCATTGCAAAATACGGAGTACCTGGTATCCCTTCCCGTTAACTTCCCTGGAGCCACATTTATGCAAGTGTAAACATTGTACTGATAGCCTTACTTCCGTATTAAGCAATGCTAGGTTTCTGACAACCTCAGGATTAGACACCATCATCGTCATTAACAGTGTTTTTGAAAATACGAGATTACATTAGTGGTGACTGGTGAATGATTAGATGTTAAAAATGCACATTTTCCCTTTCGTCCTAAATACTTTGTCAGCTTCTCATTATTTAGATTGTGTCTCTTTACTATTGAGTAGTTTCTAATTCTTTCTTATCATTGTTTTTGTTTTGCGATTGCACTTGTTTTGGCTTCATTTGATTATACAAGTAAATTGCAAAAGCTAATTCTAATACTCATCTTTAACTATTTGATTTTGGATTGCATCTTTTTTCCCACTCGCATGTTTACTGACACCAAATATTATGCTGTAAAAGTGTTGGATCACTGTACTACAGCACCTGTAGGCAATTTCGGAACCCAGAGAAGTTTTTTAATTGATAATCATGAGGTTATGCTAAGTAGATCTAAGAGCCAGAAGGAGAGTCAAAGACCCAATCTAAAATTGGATCACTTGTCAGAGCGTGACAAGGTAATTTGCGTTTTCTTACTTATCATTTCAAGTTTTCGTGTAGAACTTTTTTTAGATGCTGTTACTTTGCCTCTTTCCCACCTTGAGGATTGTTTTATTTTCAGCTGATATACAGGTTTGTTTTGCTTACTTTTTGCCTTGTTATAAATACAGGTTACCTGCTTAAAATGTTTCATAAGAAGTCATCAATTTATACTTGCCATATAGCGATAAAAAGTTCCACACACAAGTGATAAAAGTGGTGGATTTATCTACAACATAGAATAACTGAAGAAAACATTATTCTCACATTCGAGCATGTGTAATATTACTTTTGTGCCTTTTGTTTTGTTTTCTTTTATTTTGTCTGTTGAGCAAGTATGACTCCTTTTATCTTCGTAGTAGGCTTACTGGTAACAAAGTTTACGATCTATAATTAACAATAATGCATCTCCGAGTTGCTGAAATAAGTTACCTTTGGTAATGAATAACAGATCATCATCCCTTTCCGCC
Source organism: Silene latifolia (assembly GCF_048544455.1). Lineage (NCBI taxonomy): Eukaryota > Viridiplantae > Streptophyta > Magnoliopsida > Caryophyllales > Caryophyllaceae > Silene > Silene latifolia. The sequence goes on from NC_133534.1 coordinate 218,093,143, forward strand.
ATCACCAATGAATTCATTCTATAACTTTGTATTTTGGGGCATGTTCTGTCGCGTTTTGCTGCCTGTGATATAGCAATTCTTCTAGTAAAATTAATTGGCAATGAAATTACTATAACTGCCCATACATGTTTATGAACTCTTATATTGAGACTTGGAGAGTATATGCTGCATCGTATTCGTTTTTAGTCCACTCTCTTTTGGGTCTTTGTTACACTCTTTTGATAGCTCTTGTATGTAATATCTTCGCGTGCAATTACCATATCAGTAATTGACAACTGCTTATTTAATTTTAGGAGAAGCTCATTGCAAACCTAGTCAAAATCCAAAACGATGGAACTGTGGAGGTGGACCTTGCTGAAAATGGCCCCGTAGCTTCTGAACTGCTAGGGCTGCATTCCATTGAAAGTTCTTCCCTTCATGTTGATGGCATTGCTCTTGATCATAATAGACCTGTTCCAAGGTTAAAAATTGTCGTGCTTGTTGTTGGGACAAGGGGGGATGTTCAACCTTTTCTTGCTCTGGCAAAGAGACTTCAGGCATGTGTTGATACCTTTGTTTTTGGTAACTTTTTTGGGAAGACAATTTATTATCAAAACACCATACGACAGGTACCAAGAATATGTGAAATCAAAGAAAAATGTTCTTCCTTACACTCTCAGACCATGTTTTCATAATTCGAAACATCTTCGGATCGCTATCTCCATGCAATTTTTGAGGAGATTTTCATTTCATTCAATGTAAGAGAAAAATTGACTTTGCTCTGAAACTTCTTGTTGATCAACTTGTCAATTGAAGAGATGCATCGGCGAACCATCATCCAACATTAATTCTAAAAAGCCCTTAAACCAAATAAAAAGGACCGAAAACCCCCCGAAAGAAAGGACCCAAGAACGATCTCACCAAAAAGGTTACAATCATTATTGCCAATGCCAACAAGATGGCTCACACTTGCAGTAGGGCAAGGGAGCGCCAGTCTTAAACAGCCTTCGCAATGCTTCCATGTGGCTTTTTAGCGACAACATTTATCAAAAATAAGAAAATGCAACTTTCGAGTGTATTATAGCTTCACTGTCTTCTCTGTTTGAGACCCGTGGTAGATATGTATACTATTGTGGTGTGTGGTTTGCTTTTCTGGATTCCACTATTGTGAATTTTCAATCTGCAACCTCTTAGGGCATTCGGACTATATTTTTATAATCCCTTAATGTTTGTGATGTCTTTTTTCTTGAAAGTGGAGTAGTAGAACGAGTACATCTTTCTTATATAGCTTTGCGTGGTTGTCCAATGAGGCTAGCGTTTGTTGTAACTGACAGTTAATTCAAGGAGAACCTTACTCCAATAGTGCTTTTCTTGGAGGTTTCCTAAAGTATGAAGTGTTAGTGTCACTAGAGTTACATAATAACGTGTTAGTGTCACTAGAGTTAATAACTTTAACTTTAATGTAGAGAAGTTGTAGTGTCCATCCTTTATAAGTTTAGGGAAGTTTTGGTTAGTTATCTGAATTAATGTATACCTTCGAGGAGTTTTAAAATTGAGTATATGTTATAAACTTCGGGTATATGACCAAAACTTCTAAAATTTGAGATCTGGGAAAGAGATTTCTCCGAACTTCAGTTTGTAAGAATTCTCATTATTTGAAGTATGACAGTTATGTATTGAGTATTATATTCTTTCTGATCAACTGAACTATGTCCTGATAAGTCATTCGCTGAACTGTGTCCTGATAAGTCATTATTTGAAGTATGACAGTTATGTATTGAGTATTATATTCTTTCTGACATATGAGTCTGCCATCGTTCTATCCTTGTCATGTGTAGTTGTTGAACTGCTTCACAATTATTTGGAGAAGTGCACAACAACAACAACAACAACAACAACATCAGAGCCTTAATCCCAAAATGATTAAGAAAATAATTTCTTTTCATGTTTGTTGGCATTCTTATGACGGGATTTCTTTACCGTCTTTTAAGAGTGACGAAGAATGAAATAGTTGTCTAAAGGTTCATCTATTATGTATGTGCAGGAGTTCGGTCATCATGTTCGGTTGGCCACTCATATCAACTTTAGCAATTTTGTTAAGTCAGCTGGTGTGGAATTCTATCCTTTAGGTGGCGATCCTCGTGTTTTAGCAGGGTGTAAGAAGCTCAAATCCTACAATTATATTGAAGATCTCTGTTTCGATAATTCTTTTTTTTTTGTGTTCACAAATAGCCTTTTTTTCCATTAATATGTTCCTATATAGCCTGATTATCTTTTATCTCGCAAAAAAAGGAGAAGTCGTACAGGTTGTCAAAAACCTCTCTAATCCCTTTTGAAATTTTCATTTTGAACAATTCATATTGTGTTAGCGTTGAAAGTTACTATCATTAGTTTCGGAAGGTTTCAAGGACTAGGGAGTAGGGCCATCTTTATATTTGAGATGCTACGGAGCTAAATTTAAAGCGGTAACTACATTCAATTCTTAGTGTGTAAATTCATTATCCCAAGCCTTAAATATTCATTTACAATAGGTTGATGATTTGAGTGCTATCATCATCATCATTATCAACATTACTAATATAGAACAATGTATCTACTTTTGTATTCTATTTAACAAAATTGTTTTTCATGTACTTGTCAAAAGAAAGTTGTGTTTCGGTCACATGTTCTTCAGTTCCTTTTGCATTTCTCTGTTTGATATGACTATTATGTACATAATCCAAATCGAGGTGAAGGTAATTTCAGGTCTCTTACTTGTAATCAGATATGGTGAGAAATAAAGGATTTATTCCATCTTCACCAGGAGAAATATCAATTCAACGAAAGCAACTGAAGGCTATTATTGAATCACTTCTGCCAGCGTGTACAGAACCCGACATAGAGACAGGTGTCCCTTTTAAGGCTCAAGCAATTATTGCTAACCCTCCTGCTTATGGTATGTTTATTGTTAGTGGCAAAGAGGAACATGCCATGATTACCACTTTTCCAATGCCAGTTCCTAACCTATTTTTGTTGTTGGGATCTAAACTTTTCTTCTTTCAGGCTTGGTTTGGTTTGAGGGAAAACATTATTAACTAAATCTCTTAACAGTGAAATAAGTTCCTAATAGTTTTGCATTGTTTAATTGTGTATATATAGATAAAAGAAAGAAAGAAAAAGAAGAATAGGAAGGAGGGAGAGGGAGAGGGAGAGGGAGAGGCTTTGAAATTTAATATTTTCAAAGTGAAATAAACTACTTGTGGAGGAAATTATATTTCCGGTAGAGTTTTCGCACCCCCTTGAAAACCAAATAAGAAAAATAAGGCAAACCCATTTTCCAGTAGAATGTATTGTCCCAAAACTATACACACTTTAATGTGGTTGCTAATTTTTTCTGTATTTCTTTTACTACCCTTTTTCTCATTTATCCTGTGCCATTGTTGCTGAAGTAAGAGGATTGTAATACATCTCATCTTATGTTACTCAGACTCACCGACACGTATTGTGTCAGATACAGTGTCGGAGTATCTGACACTTTAATTGAAGTAGGGACATGGTGAAAGTAGTGTCTTGACAGTTGACACACTATTTGTCAGAGTATATAATTCTCTTTGAACTCGTTGAGTATAATTCGTTCCTTAAGTGGAATTTAAAATGCATGATGTACACACGCACTATTTGTAATAGATCCGTCTATTTTGCTGTACTAGGATGCTAGCTAGTATAACAACAACATTAGGTATCATTCATCGATGGACACAACACACCAGTTGTAAGTTGTGGGTTCTGAGTTCTGAGTTCTTCAGCAGAAGAGAATGTCACTCGATCCTCTGCTGAAGCTAATCATTGTGTTATATTTTAGATGAAGGAGATTGTGTATTATTGCTGGCTGTTCATGCTTCCTAGTACAGGTTGCGGTGGTTGAATTGGTGTGACATTTTCGAATGACTGGCTGCCTCTCTTGATCATTTTACTTTCCCCTTTTAGTCCCTTCTTGCTTTAGAGTTTAGCCTAATGAGCTGGAATGTATTTTCAGGTCATGCACATGTTGCCGAAGCTCTTGGCATACCTCTACACATTTTTTTCACAATGCCGTGGACGTAAGTTGTCACTCCAAATTTCATGTTTTCACTTGGATAATCTTATCTTGCGTTATGATGTCATTTTTATTGCATTTATAAATATTTTTTTTACTGCATCACGCATTGGCAATCTGATCCATTTTGATAGAATAACTCACTAAACTCTTTGTTTTTTGTATAGTGAAGTAAATAGACTATAGTGCATTACACCACTTTTTCATTATGGGTCATTTGGAAACAACCTTTGTGATTTTGAGAAAAGGGAAATTTATATCCAACCATTAATCCTGCCGTAGAAGGGAGCCATGAAGCACTAGGGTAATGCTTGTGTATTAGTGTGGAAATTCAGATTAGTAGGTGTGGCATATTAATGTGCAAAGCATAGAAGTTATTTACACTTCATAAGTTCTACATAGTGTGGCATTAACCCTGGACTGGGTTTGGGGTAGTGGTCGCTGTTCCGTGGTCACTTCGTTAGCTAGATATATGCTAGGTTTAGGTTGCAAGGTGAGTTCCTAACTTTTGCTGATGATTTAGTAAATTGTGAAAGGGTTTTTCTTTTTTGGAGTTAACAACGCTCATTAGTTATATTGACCGTTATGAGGGATTGAGGGGTCAAAGCACATTATTAATGTTGAGATATTTTTGGGCGAATACTTGCCTGTTTCTAGTTGCTTGTTTATGAGGTCATACAGTCATACTTTCTCACACCCTTACACCTTCCAGCTTCCTTTTGCTTGGAGACGTTCGTACGGTTATAATATTCTTGTTTGTCTGTGATTTGTTTGTCCGTTTAATTTTGTTTCTGACATACCTTCACCTTTTCACATGAAATATTTATTCCTCAGCATTTTCTTCCGTTTGAGAGAGAACAAGCTTAATTTCATTATCATTGTCATTCAATATTGATATTCAGTTTTAGAATCTTCCTGTGGTAATTACTTCTTACACTTGCTTATTAGGCAGGCCAACTTATGAATTTCCTCACCCACTGGCTCGTGTACCTCAAAGTGCTGGTAACTGGGTATGCTTCTGTCCTTAGTTACTCTAATTCACTTCCCTGACCTGCACCTATTAGTGTATCTGACGTTTTCTTCTGTCATGTCAATCAAAACAGTTATCATATATTATTGTTGATTTGCTAATCTGGTGGGGAATAAGGAGCTATATTAACGAGTTTAGGAAAAGGAAATTGAAGCTTCCTCCTATTGCATACTTTAGCTTGTATCGTGGATCAATATCGCATTTTCCAACAGGATACATGTGGAGCCCCCATCTGGTTCCAAAACCAAAAGGTATGAAGTAGAGTTATACCTACTACCTTGATCTTGTTTTTATGATCTACATTTGACTTTAGTTATCAATCAAGGTCAACCTTGACCATTTTTTGCTAGAATGTAAGTATTTTATTAATCACCAAAACAAACACATAACAACAGCACACTCCAACACAGTGCAGAAATCATGTCCGAGTCCCTTATCCTAGATAATGCTGTTACAGCAAACCAAGATTAAGTAGCCCAATAATGTCCTCCCTTGAAATCCCTGGTCTGACTTCTACCTTTAATCTGCATTTTACCTCAGCAAACAGTCCATGTACCAACAGTTAAGGTCTTCTTACAGTGGCCTTTGTCATGACTCACACTGCACACCAGTGCTGATACTGCAACACAGTCAGAAGAGAAATCATCACCTTTATTTGGAATAAACTCTTCATCCTTAAATGATGAGCAGGTAATTTGCATGCCTGATCTTCCTGCCACAAATCCAAGACACTGCCTGCTATACCCACATTCAAAGAACAGATGATCCTTTGTTTCAGGCCTTCAGGGTACATTTCACACCTATAGCATTCAAACCAGCCAGAATTGCCATGTCTTGCTAGTCAATCGCAGGTACCAACCCTGTCCAGTCAAGCCAGCTAGTAAACAATGCAATGTTTAGGGATACTGAACCTATTCCAGACAAACTGAAACCAGGAAACCTTCTCATGAGGTCCCAACAGCCAGTCATATCCCTTTAATATAGTATAATTTTGATCCATACCAGCCTAATTTCCATTGCTCACATCTGTACTTAGTTTCTCCTTCACTTTACATATACAACAACAACAACAACAACAACAACAACATCAGAGCCTTAATCCCAAAATGATTTGGGGTCGGCTGACATGAATCATCCTTTCGAACCGTCCATGGGTGAACGCACGCCTCAAAATGCGAATAAAAAAAGGGGAGATGAAAAACAAAAAGGGAGAACGAAAATGTAATGGAACGTCAAGGTGAACTTAGGGGTTTTAAAATCGAATTCCGTCTTTCTTTTATAAAAACTTAAAATTTAAATCGAGAGAAAAGATTAAAACGATTTTTAAAAACCGAAATAGAGTTAAGGATCCGGAATGAACCAGGTAAAATCTATAAGAAAGTGGTTGTTGAAAAAGTGTGTAATAAAGGAGAGAAAAATAAATAAATTAATTTCTTTAAATTAAATAAATAAAAAAACACTAATTCTGTCAAAAAACATCAAATACTAAAAATCCACATGTATCCTTTCCCTCCATTGTGCCCTCTCCGTCACCATACTCTACTCAAGCCCCAGAACTCTCATATCGTGCTCTATCACTCTCAACCATGTCATCTCGGTCTTCCCTCGCCTCTAGGGACCTTTTTTCGTTCTCCAAGTCTCCGGCCTCCTAATCAAAAGGCCCATAGGTCTCCTTCTCACATGGCCAAACCATCTTAGTCGGTTTTCCATCATCTTGTCCTCTATTGGCGCCACTTTTACCTTTTCCCTAATCACCTCATTCCTTAACCGATCTTTCCTTGTATGTCCGCACATCCACCTCAACATGCGCATCTCCGCCACACTCATCTTTTGAATGTGACAATGTTTCACGCCCAACACTCGGAGTCAGTAAAGTAGGGCACGCCTAATTGCCGTGCGATAAAATTTTCCTTTAATCTTTGGGGCATATCTTTATCGCATAGAAACCCTGAAGCACTCTTCCATTTCAACCATCCCGCTTTAATTCTGTGAGCCACATCTCCGTCTAACTCCCCATCTTTTTGAATAATAGATCCTAGATATCTGAAGAAATCCGAACCCTCAACAACATTCCCATCGAAAATAATACTCCCCGCCTCTGTCGATCTCAACCCCGCCACCTTAGTGAACTGACACCTCAAATACTCAGTCTTACTCCTGCTCCTGAACCCACGAGTCTCTAAAGTCTGCCTTCACTTTACATATATTCCTCAAAAATCAGCTAATGTCAGTACGAGGACTGTAATCCCACCACTCATAATTCTTCAAGTAAGTGTGCTGTACCCATTTGGCCTGTCAATGATTTTCCTTCCTAGCAATCCACCAGGAGTAGCTGCCTAACGCAGCAATGTTCCACATCTGCAACTTTTCACACCCAACCCTCCATGTTCCTAACTCCTACATATATCCTTCCGAGCAACGAAAGGAACCTTGTTAGGCCTAGGCCTATCACGACCCTCCAAGAAGTAGTTCCTACAAATAGCTATTAGTACTTATAGGGATTTAAAAATTCCCAGTAATTGGGTAATGAAAGCGTTGATCATGACCAGTCTCCTTGCATGACTATTACCCCACCCCTTTATTCTGCCCACCATCTTCTCCGTTAAGATAGCACATTCATTGGTAGTCAACTTCGTATGCGAGATGGGTACACCCAAATAGGTGAAAGGAGAGCTCCTTTACTGAACTTAGAGGCGTTTGGACTGTTTGTTCCCCCACAGGGTACCCATTAAAGTAAATGGCTAAACGTAGTATTTGCCTTTAAACCAGAGGCTATAGAAAGCAATTAGGATCCTCTCCATTTCCTAACAGAAATGGAAGGTCCATTTCCTCTAACGCTCAAGATTTCATCCAACGGCGATCTAACAATCCAGGGTTTATACCGGAAAGTAAAGGGAAAAGTTAATGGAATGAGATGTAATATTATATTATCTTGTGAGAGGAAAATGTATCAAAGGCATTAAAAAGCAACATGATGGATTTGGCATTCCCTTTGCAAAATAACAACATATCATCCACAAAAACATAAGTGGGTGAATTTAAGGGAAACACAAAGAGGATGGAACTGAAACTCCTTGTGAATCTCAATCACTATCAATTTCTGCTCAAGTACTTCATAGCTATAGTAACGAGTAGAGGAGACAAAGGGTCACCTTGTCAAATCCCTCTTCTACCACCAAAGAAACCATAAAGGTCACCATTAATACTAATAGAGTAAGATGTAGTGGCGAGACACTCCATAACCCAATCAATGATTTTTCCTGGAAACTTGGTGTGCATTGAACATATCTCCCAAAAAGCTCCATTCTATACTATCATACCCTCTCTTCAGGTCCATTTTCGTTAAAAATCTGGCCGACGATTATTTTCTTTTATAACATCTTACCAAATCTTGACATATAAGGATGTTCTTGACATGAACCTTCCTCTAAAAAAAGCACTTTGGTTAGATCTAAGGGAGTACCACATTCAACTGCTCCATATCACTTTAGTGATGCACTTGTATATCACATTACAACAAGCAATAGGCCAAAAGTCGTCACTAATGAAGAAGTACAATTGGGCACCAATGCACATCCACTTGTTTAAGTAACTTGCCATCAACAACAAAAATCCATAATAGCACAAGTGACATTATTTCCAACCACATCCTTGAAGAATAAGCTAGAATAACTGTCAGAGGCTGGTCTTATTCTTCTGAATCTCAATCATTACTTGACTAACTTCCTCCTTCTTGACCTCTCTTTCCAGGAATCTAGCTTGTTCATCTGATAGCACTTTTATTTTCCTAACAGATTAACATGAGCGCTATTAACATGAACAGTCCCACTGCACAGGACTTCCCCAATAGATCAATATAATACTCCAAGAAAGCTTCCTTTGTTTCAGCAGGATTGTCTTGATGTCACCAACCATATTAGTAAATTGAATGACCTTGCTATGAGAATGTGTAGTTCTTAGAGCTTAGTGAAAGAAGTTGGAATTGTCATCTCTCCATTACCCACTATGTCTTGGCCTTTTGGTGCAAAAAAACTGCTTTTAGCTTGGGCTAGCAATAAATAGGATTCAGCCGCCATTCTTTCAAAATTACTCCGCTCTGCATCTAGTGTTGGTGATTTTAGTTAATCACGATATCATTTGAATGCAATCGGGATTTGGCCATAAATCGTAGCGAGTTTGACCGTTATAATATGAGTTAGGGAGTGTGGAGTACATGCTCATATAAACGAGTTTGAATGAGCAAATTTAAAGAATAAGTTACAATGCAAATTAGTCGATGAAATCGTAGCACAAAAATGGAAAATTGACATAACCCCTATCGGGGTGGCTAGCCCCGATCGGGGCTGTTGTTATATAGTAAAAGTTTCCAAATTTTTGTTTACGTGAAATTGGAAAAACCACGTCCCCGATCGGGAATGCTAACCCCGATCGGGGTGAGTGATATTTATCGGGTTCTATGAATCGTGTTGCATTGTTTCATACTTGTGCCAAAAGGTACCTCTTGGAAATAACCGATTGTTTCCTTTAGGGTATGCATACATAACATGTATAAATACATGTTGATGCATGATTGAAAAATGATGAAAAAAATCAGAAACTTTTCAACTTTGAAAGAACAAACAAATTATAAAACTTCATTTGTATTCTTTCGATTCTATTTGCCAAGAATGAGAGGGAATCGATAGTCTTATCCTACAAGAGATTTCGTGCAACCCGAGGCAAATGTAAGGGTCGAAATACTCTTTAAGGAAAACGATTCGTGATTCTATCGTTATCCAAGTTTAGCATTTGTCTTTGGCGGTCGACGGAGTGTCAACCACCATGTATATATTCAACATTCTTAAAGAGTATTTCCGTTTGGATTAATGATGGGATCACGCAAGAGTCGAGACAATCAAATTCTGATAAATCAGATTGGAAGTTGCGATTTAATGCATTTGGTTCAGTTAATTATTGGGTACGTAATTTTGGATAATGATGTAATGGGTATTGCAATTTGCCCATGGGAGTTTTGCTCTCTGCCAACGAAATGTTGAAGCCATCACAGATAAGTAATTGGTTGTTTTGATGAATGTGCCATCTGATTTTAGTGTACGTAAAGTATGTTTGTTTCTGATGATGATTTGGTGTTCATCATATAGTATAATTATTCTGGTTGACAGTGGCATTTGCTTTATGTTCGACTGCGTTACTTTGTTATGTTTTAATAACATGGGTAATCATGAGAATACATTTGTTTAACACAATGATTTTGTTATTTTGTGAGCATTAGATGTTATGCCTGTTTACTATTATAATTATCATTTTGTGGTTATATTGAATGGTGTTGATATTAATTTATATGAGTCACATTGATAAGAGTAACTTATGATATCATTCGGACAAGACCATTATAAAATATTTGAATTGCACAAATTCGGATGGAAGTGACATGGTATTATTTGTTAAGTTTTACATTGAATATTGATGTAAAATGGTGTTTTAATTAATGGATGTTTATTTGATCAATAATTTAATAGCATAATCCTTGTGATAATTGTTATATAATGATTAATTGATAAATTTATGTATAATGTAAAGTTTGTAACTAATTTACCTTATAATTTTGGTGATTATGTTAATGGCAAGTAATGACATTAAAAATTGTTACAATTTTAATAAGGTTATTTGAAACATGTTTATTGTTAAGTGATATTTTATTTCATGGTGAGTCATGCTTCATTATCAGATTTAATTCTTAATATGATACAATATTAAGTGGTTTTAAACTTTGATCGGTTGTTTGTAATGATTAAGAGTGTATCTCTTTGTTTATATTGCAATCTGATGTTGTGTGACAAGATTAAGTATTACCTTGAACATGTATAGTAATATCTTAGAGTAAAGTATTAAAGGTTTGCTTACGTAATTGATTTTACCATATAATCTTGGGAATGATGGTTTGTGATAACCATAATGAGATTATGGAGTGATGGTGGCTTAATCATGTAAGAGGTAAATCAATAGCATTGAATATAAAGTTATTTGACGAATCCCGTAATGGAGTAGTCATTTGTTGTAGGATTATTGACAAGTTGATCTTTGACATAGACCAAAGATGATTTACCTTGTAAAAGGTAGTTTGTCATCCCCTTCTTCTATAAAGGACATGGGGGAGGTAAAATGATCTTTGATATTTAGATCAAGGGTGAGAGTATGATTATTATTCTCTGGTTATTTTTACTCCTGGATCGAGTGTGATTTTTATCCAATGGTAAAAGTGGAAACAAAACTTTGATTTTCACAAGGGCTTAATTATTGTGATTTGACAAATTGAGTAAGTATACTAGTATAGCTAGTCCTTATCCTTTGCAAGTTATTAGGCAAGTGTGAAAATGCATAAAGTAAGCCATGAATTATATGGTTTGTCCTTTGTCGGTTTTCCAGTTATAGAGGGATAATGTTATGCAAATTGATTTTACCAATGTAGATGGTCATTTCTACAAATGGTAGAGTATTCTTGCTTAGGGGAGGCACCATTAGCTTATGGGTTTCCGAAAAGCAAAATTGCATTTTGAGTTTGACATTGGAGTCGGTATGCGTAGTGTTAGCATAGCCGGTTAAGGCTAAGTAGCTAAGGAAATTATTCTACGTTATTACTTAAAAGTATTAGACCAATTTCATCCATGATATTTTGGTAGTGAGTAACGATGCGCATCGGGTTGTTTGTTATAACACGGTTTATGGACTATCATAAATGGGGATTGATCTTGGTTGTCTTTTGTGAGATCTCAGTTCTAGTTGATAATTTTGCATAAAGAATCAATTAGGAGCTTCGTTCATAGTCGGTATCGGGATGTTTAAAGCCTATATAAATCTTTGGTGGTAGGACACCCAATTCCCCTCTAATATGACGTTAGAGGTAGAATTCAATGTGGAAAGCCTATTATCAAAGATTGGAGCACATTGTTTATATTGTCCCGAAAGTGTGTGCTCAGACCTGCATGATAAGTTAGGGTGAAGTTAATCTTCTTAATGGATCTTTTGAAAAAGTGCTTTGCAGGGCACGATGAAAAGAGTCCACCTATATGAGTGTGAAGTGTGGCCGCTTCTTAAAGCTCGGGCTTGGCTTTGCAAGCACTCATGAATGGATAGGGACACTAGGCCATGTAAAATAGTGTCGGTAATAAACTTATGGAGTTATCTTGAACTTGTATGTGTTCTATCTTCATGTATTCATATGACTTGACGGGTTCAATCCATAGAGACACCCCGATACTCGAATGCAGAATGCATAGTTCACTAAGGTGGAAATTCAATCTGCGTGACATTTTTACTTTATGTATGAGTTTGGTTTGGTTTGTTGTTTTGAATCAAGGATTGCATTTAAATGGGGGAGGAATGTTGGTGATTTTAGTTAATCACGATATCATTTGAATGCAATCGGGATTTGGCCATAAATCGTAGCGAGTTTGACCGTTATAATATGAGTTAGGGAGTGTGGAGTACATGCTCATATAAACGAGTTTGAATGAGCAAATTTAAAGAATAAGTTACAATGCAAATTAGTCGATGAAATCGTAGCACAAAAATGGAAAATTGACATAACCCCTATCGGGGTGGCTAGCCCCGATCGGGGCTGTTGTTATATAGTAAAAGTTTCCAAATTTTTGTTTACATGAAATTGGAAAAACCACGTCCCCGATCGGGAACGCTAACCCCGATCGGGGTGAGTGATATTTATCGGGTTCTATGAATCGTGTTGCATTGTTTCATACTTATGCCAAAAGGTACCTCTTGGAAATAACCGATTGTTTCCTTTAGGGTATGCATACATAACATGTATAAATACATGTTGATGCATGATTGAAAAATGATGAAAAAATCGAAACTTTTCAACTTTGAAAGAACAAACAAATTATAAAACTTCATTTGTATTATTTCGATTCTATTTGCCAAGAACGAGAGGGAATCGATAGTCTTATCCTACAAGAGATTTCGTGCAACCCGAGGCAAATGTAAGGTCGAAATACTCTTTAAGGAAAACGATTCGTGATTCTATCGTTATCCAAGTTTAGCATTTGTCTTTGGCGGTCGACGGAGTGTCAACCACCATGTATATATTCAACATCTAGGGATGCGGGCAATTAAGAGATATTAATATGCAATATACAGTATATGAGCATTCTTTTCAACACTTGAGAACAAAGTAGAATTAAGCTTCTTAACAGGAGACTTCAGGAATTTTAACTTCCTAGCAACTTGAAACATTGGAGAACCCTAAACACTACTTTCAAAAAACCGAATAAGCCTACCGTTGTTCTTATGCAAAAACTTTTAATTTAATTTTTTTATTAGGACTGTCAAGTCATCTTACATTCCAAAATCCATAAGCTAACCCATTAATAAAACCGGAGCTAAAAACACTCCCAAAGTGTCACTCGATTCGTTTTGGATAGTAGTATTGATTGCCTCAAGAAACGATCTTTGTACTCTCCTTGTATGAAATAAAATGCGATTTGTGTAACAAGTTAATCCATTTTACTATAAAAACTTTTGCTTCAATGAAAAAAGAGACACAATTTTTTTCCAATATGTTTAGCGTGTAATCAAAGGGACCTCGTAAATTTATTTTTCGGATACGCCACCTTTGGTGGGAGTATGATCTTTCAGAAGCTAACTTTGCTAGAAGTTTGATGCGAACAAGGCTTAGTTTAAAAAGGCGCGCCTTGAGTGCGCCTAAGGCTCGTCTTGGAAAATCAAACTCCCTCCACACATTAATGTTCTTCCCATTTCATTAAAATACTACTGACATATAATAGAGAAATGGGAAGAACATTAATGTATGGAGGGAGTAACTAATTTGATGTTATCATTTTGTTAAAGCTATAACTATAGTTTATTATGGAAATATGTCGGTCAACGCAGACATCCTTGACCACCAATATCAAATAAGATAATAAAATTGACATGGGTGGGAGTATGATCTTTCAGAAACTAACTTTGCTAGAATTTTAATGCCAACAAGGCTTAGTTTAAAAAGGCGCGCCTCGAGTGCGCCTAAGGCTCGCCTCGGATTAAGCACTAGCTTGAAGGCCTGGAATGCACCTTTTTGACAAGTCTCACTTAACAAGATTCACTAGTCACTAGTATGCACTTTCCCTATCTTTTTCAGCAAAATCTTTAAGAATGCCCTTTCTTTTTCCCATTATTCCAACTTTTACTCCTTTACATATTTGCCAACCTGAGAACTCCTAAGAAAGGTAATGTTTCCCAAATTTATTTGGAAAATACAACCTTGTTACTAAAAATAAGGTGCCTCGCGTCCAAAAGGCACGCACATTTGCCTTATGCTCTGCGCCCCACTTAGTGCATTGGTCGCCGTGTGTCTCTTTAAACTAAGCAACAAGGTATGGGGCATTTTTTCTGACGCGTCCGCTAACGTTAAATTATTTTTTTTTCAAATTAAGACGTCATATTCTTATAAAAGGATTTTACAAATGTTGGGCTATTTTTATTAATTTGCCTTGCTAGTATGCTTTCTGGTTGAGTTATTAGCTCTTGAAGTTTACAGTTTTGACAGAAGTTCAATGGCTTTGCAGATTGGGGACCGGTAGTTGATGTTGTTGGTTATTGTTTCTTAAATCTTGCATCGAAGTATCAACCAGGGGAAGATTTTGTTGAATGGATAGATAGAGGGACAAAGCCCATATATATTGGTTTTGGAAGCATGGTAAGGTCACTTACTATTGTTTTTTTTTTCAGTAGTTAACTTCGTTTGACTGCCTGCACTTTAAATGTTCTTATTATCTTTAATTTCCATTTGGCTTAATTTATTACATTTTTCACGCGGTGCACCATGAGTGTGGAAGAAAAACGCACCATCACGACATCAGTACCAACCTAATACTCCATAGTGACGAGTATGAACAATTAAAGCATCAAATATTCTGATGTAAGTGTATCCCTTAATGGCCTTGTGCACCAATTTGGAAGGGGTTGGATAAAAACCAAATGCAGATCAATAAGGTTACAAAAATAGATAAATTAGCGGAATATGCGCTGACCCGTTTGTATTTAGTTCGCTTTCATGATTCAAAGTGACATATGAGCTTCTCCTCTCTCTAAAATTTCCCCCCCTTCGTAGCCTCTTGAAGATCCAGGAAGAACCACAAGTATAATTCTTGAAGCTTTGAAAGTTACTGGTCAGCGTGGAATTCTCGACCGTGGCTGGGGAGACCTTGGTATTTGTAAGTCTATTTTACCTCTTGTGTTCTGTCTTCTAATCTTTAAAACTCAGTTAATTGCTGCCTTTTGCAAATCCTAGATCTGCATTTGTAGTTTTTTGACAACGAGTTAACTTTGTTTCTGTTAAGAGTGTAGAAGCTATATTTGCCCAATGCTGTTTGATTCGAAGTTCTTCTCATAAAGTTTTGCCACTTGGATTTTACTTTTTTTTTTTTTTTTTTTATATTCATTATTGCTGTTTATCTTTTATTTTCTTTTTCTTGTATATTTATGATATCTTTGGCTGTATTGTGGGATTCACGCTTAAGCGGTTTCGGAAGATGATTCATGTTCTCCTCTCCCCTCCCTTTCCCTCCAAACCCCTCCATCCAAACACACTCTAAGGCTATGTTATATTTCCAATGCTCTCAGCGGCTCATTACTCTTCTGTTCATCATTATGGTGGACTAAAGCAAAATGGTTCATAACTGATTACGCTTCTTTTTATTATGAAGTTGCAGTCATTTGATACAATTAACAATGCAATGTTTATTTGGAAACCACCTCCTTGTTTTGCTAACTCTTTGGAGAAAACTGCTTGGAAAAGTCACACCTCTTACCTATCCGTACGGGAATAACACATTAACACTGACCTCAACAGAAAATTCACACATCTAGGGATTGCTTGGATTGGGGATAGTTGTTACTGGAGTAGTGACCATTAAAACAGAGGAGAAAATGAGTGAAATGCGGTGAAGGAAAAATAAAGGGGTGGTGAAGGGAAGGTGAAGGTGAACAGGTGATGGGAAAACCATTACTGCCATATGAATGTAATGCATTACCCTCGAGGGGAGGTGACTAGTCTTTAACAAATGTGCTACAAGGGTGTTTTTTAACTATGTGATATAAAAGCAATTATTATCGTTCTCGTTAGTAGTTTCATGTTCTCTTCTCTTCCCTTTATTTCTGCTCTATTGCTCCTTGTAACGATGACCTTCAATCCAATCAAAGCCTTAAGAAGTCCCATCACAACGAGACTACCTCACATTTAAGAGATGAAAAAAAACCGATAGTATAATTATTTGTGCACCTTGTAACATGAATTAGAAGTTGGTCAACTAAATTTTCTCTTGGATTTTGGGATAGTTTATAAATAAGAAAGTGCAGAAATATATGTTTGATGGAAGAAAATAATCTGTGATGAAAATGTTCTATTTTTGATTGATACCCAAAACCTTAGGAGTACACGGTATAATTGAACACACACGCTTTCACATTCTAGGATGCATACATGAATAATCTAAACTATTCTAGAACTTATCTTAAATGAGTTCATGAACTTGAATTTACTAGTTAATTCTAGAAAGTCTCACTTATCTCTACATTTTCAAAGCAATTTCCATCGTCGGTAATTTGGAAACACTTTTCTTGGATCAACACAAGGGAAATGATTGTGTACATGGTAGCCCCTAATTCTTCAAAGACGTGAACCTTTGAGATAGAGTTGATGTCTTGAATCTTGGTTGATCTTCCAAATGCTAATTTGTGTCATGCAGTTTCACAAGTCCCAGGTCATATATTCCTTCTTGACAACTGCCCTCATGATTGGCTTTTCCCTCAATGCTGTGCTGTGGTAAGTATATTTTATTTCTCCTGCAATCAAGTACTTGGAGCCTTCGTCTTTCCGGGGATCTTTTCCCATTGTTTTGATTGACATGCTTTAAATAATATATATTTTTTTTTCCAAATCCCATGTTAGAAATACATTACACATGTCTCCTCAATCTAGAGATCAAGTATGCCATTAGAGACACTATTAACTCTTAGTTGTGCTCATTCTTTCTTACTTTTCAGTTGTCACTAGTCACTACAATTACAACTACTTTTCCTAGTGGATCAAAAACTCCTGCTACAATTAGGTAAAGGGGAGAAGGAGTTGATGTACAAAACCGTAAATCTATAGCCAACTTGCCATGTGAGGCAGTTGTTGGGCGACCCATAATGAAAATTGTGCATTTGAACTTGCAATTCTATTGATTGACTGTTTCTTGATAGGAAAAAGAACACACCCCTAATTTAGGTAGTCATTATTCTTCATGCCATCATAATTCAGAACCAAATACTATCTCTATAAGAAATGGAAATACTCGTATCTTTCTTTGTTGTCACCACATTTACCAATTAGTAACATAAATGCAGGTACACCATGGTGGTGCAGGAACTACAGCAGCTGGATTAAGAGCTGGAGTAAGTTTCATGGCTTTTCTAGTTTATGCGACTTTAGTTTTGAGAAGCTAGTTATCTTAGATTTGTACAATAAGAAAAAGAGCTTATTGCAGTTTAATCTAATTATTGGGTTATGACCCAATTAATGACCACCCAAAAGTAAATGTTGCGAAGTCCACATTAGAGCATGTTTTGTGGGGTTGTCTTTGGTTCCTACCCTAGATATTGTCTTATTTTGTTATTGGCTTGCGTTTATTTATGTCTAGGTTTATTTACCCTAAATATTGTCTCATTTTGTTATTGGCTTGTGTTTATTTACTTCTAGGATAATCTTGTCGATTTTGCATTCGTTGTGCTTGAAGATAATTTCCCAACACTAATCTTTGGTTCATGTTTTTATCTTCTCTTACAATCAGATGCCATATTCAAATAGCAAATATTTGACTCCCTCTTAATCTCTTATGCATTTGCAACTGCCACATCTACTGTTAGTACAGAGATTTGGGCGAGCAAGTAATGCAAATAATTAGTAAGTGTAAGAAAGAAAAGATGAAGGTATCAGATGTGCCATCACACGCGCGCGCACACACACACGCACATATATATGTATGTGGTACTATAATTCATATTGTAGAGGTTAGAGAGAGATTTTATATCCACAATTTGACAAGTTTAGAAATAGCGCAATTTTGTTAAATTGGTCCAAAAGGAAAATAGCGCAATTCTAGAAAAATAGAAAGGGAGCATCTAAATCCATTATTAGTAGGAAGTATTGCATCTCCAAATCCACGTTAAGTGGTTCTTTGTTTTTAACAGGTGCAGTCACCTGCTAATTTCAGTAGACTGCCAGTAATGACTTGTGTTATATTTGATCTTGCCACATGCAAAATGCACCGCGTGTAATTGAATATGATTTTACTGCAGTGTCCGACAACTATTGTACCATTTTTCGGAGACCAGTTTTTCTGGGGTGATAGAATTCATCAAACAGGCTTGGGACCAGAACCCATTCCTATTGCTCAGCTTAGCGTTGAAGCTCTTTCAAATGCTATAAGATTTATGCTTGATCCTGAGGTAATTTCATTATTTGTAGCAAAATACATGTAAGTAGCTTTTGCTCTCTAGTATAGAGCATTAATTACCTGCAAAGACTTGAGACACTAGGTTATATTGGCACGAATGTCTTTTTTACATTATGTCCTGAAAACTCTGAATTGTATAGGACGGTAGATAAAATTCCTCATAGGTTTGTTTAATTAGCATTAATGTGTACATCAATTTGACCCGGAAAGGTGGTTGGACATCAATTTAACCAAAATTAAAAAGTCCTCGTCTAAAGTCTTATGTGAATACATATCAACAATTTCGTAAGGGAAAGCTTTCAAAAGAATATGCTTTTATGATTTTTACCTTTATATTTTTGAGATTAACAAAAGACGTGAGTGTTTTGATATGTTAGACCTACGCATATGGGGCAATAATGGGACTAGTATAATATTGATGAATTGTATTTCAGGAATGTGTGTTCTATTGTGATGTCTGGGATGATCTTATTCGGATTAAAGCGTTCTATAATTTTTCAGATAAAATCTCGGGTTTTGGAAATTGCACAGTTAATAGAAAATGAAGATGGAGTTGCTGCTGCAGTTGATGCATTTCATCGTCATTTACCTCGTGATTTTCCAAAGCCTCCCATGTCGTCTAAACTCGAGGATGAAGATCATCTGAACCCAATTCAATGGTTCTTTACTCAAATTGCAAACTTTTGTGGCGGTGTTTGTTCATAGGCTTCTAGGTGTTGGGAGTTCTTGTACAGTTATATCTTATGCCTACCTAATCTGATCATATTCGGAGTAATTTATTGGCCATTTAATTTTTTTATGCTACAACTTAGCATGGTTGGAAATAAGCATATAGATCCTCCAGCGTCTGTATTCTTTGGTGTATATTGTTGGTGGTGCGTAGAAAATACCTTCAGGTGTCGTTTTATTTTTTGAATGGGCAATGTGAGTAAAAGGCAGATTTTTGAGTTTTATTGTATGTACTAGTCATTCAAGATTTTGCTTGAAGGGTGGATTTTGGTGGGAAATAGAGGGTCCACCTAGGTAGTATCGAAACGGACACGGACATAGGGTATCCCATGAAATTTAGGACACGGGATATAGTATTTAAATTTAATAAAATATTCTCCTTGGTCAGTTGTTATCTATTTTCGTTTTAGGGTGTCTTACTCATTTGTTATCTATTTCTAGTTTTCGTAAAATTCACACAACTGGACAAGTATGTTGTGTGCAATTGGACATATGAGTCCTGATTTTCGCAGTACATATTTTACTCATCATAGTACACTATTGACAGTTATACCCCTCTCATTTTCTCTCTATTTTCTCTCTAATCTATTCTCTCTAACTTCACATACACATTCTCCTCTAATTCCATTCACCTTATGACTATGAACAAATAATTATGTACACAAATGATTTCACATTGATAAATTATTGATAAACACAAATAATTATGTATTATGTATTACGTTGATAATTATAAATGTATTACATACAACATGAAGCATAATGAACAGATAATTATGTAGCATACAGCATTACAGCCATAAAAGCATAGTGCATAATGGATATTTCTTTTTCTTTGTTTTTCGCTTTCAATGTAGCACTGAAGTATTGTACATAGAAATCCCACTGCCGACCCGCACCTATTCATGTCGTCAAACGCCGCCAAGCACCAAACTAAAAACAACCCCAAACCCCCCATAAATAAAGTTAATAAAAAAACATGGAAGAAGTATTAATTTGATGGGTAGTTTGTGATTAGTGAATCAAATTAAAGGAATTGTCATTTATGATTAAATAAATTTGATTAATTGGGATGTTGTATGGTTGTAGGCTAGGTTTTCAAAGAAGAATTGGGTTAGAGCTTTTTTTTAAGGGTATTTTTTTTTCACATACGAATTTTTTCTTTCACATACGTCATTTACAATATTACCCTTGTCATTTTTTTCATCCTTACCCAATTAATTTTTTTTCTCACTTCACCACTAAATCACCTTCACCCACCTCCAGTCACCACCTCCGGTCAGTCTACTCGCCGGCGATCCTCACTCGAGCCGACCTCACGCCGGACTGATCATTAGCGACATTAAATTAGTGAATCCTAAGAATAATTCAAGACACCCAAAACAGATAGATGGATAACTAACATCTACGTGTTGTAGCTTTACTAGCTTAGACTATTGTTTGCCTAGGTAAGATTCAATCATGTCCTGGCAGTGTCCAGCAACACAATTCTCATTTAGGGTAATAAATACTCGACTACTCAGGCATCAGGCATCAACTAATTAAAGAACGTGAAAAATTATAAACCTAATTTTAGGACAAAATAACTAATAAATAAGTTTTTAATAATTGCTAAACAAAATAATTATTTCACTAAATGAAAATTTTGAAAAATTGTAATCCATTTTTCAATTTTTTAGAACAATTCGATTTAATTTTAGGGTAAAAGTCATATGTAAACCTAATTTGTTTAGATTTAGGAAAAGGGTATAGTATGGAAATTTTATGAAAAATTGTATGTGAAAGAGTAAAGTCCGTATGTGAAAAAGCAACACCGTTTTTTAATTGGGGTAGATCATGGAAAATACCGCGTAAAATGATCGGTATTTGAGATGAGTAAAAGTTGTATTGTGAAAATAAACTTCGTTCATTTATCATTATTTTTCTTTTTTCTTTTTTCTTTTTTTATCATTTCATTGGTTTTTCTGCCGAAGTGAATATTGATAATAAATGGCTGGGACGGAGGAAGTATATTTTATGCTCCTTCTTAGTCGCTCATTTCTTCCCTCTTTCATTTTTCATGGTAATCGGATTTTCTTTTCTCTTATCTTTTTTGAAAAGGTTTGTGTGGTCCAAATTCTTTTGCATGTGGAGTAGAGTGTTTTATGTGGTCCAAAATCAATTCCTTATTTTTTGTGCAAAATGGAAGGGTAAGAAATGAGCGACTAAGAAGGAGTGAGTGGGAGTAGTTATATATGTACGATTTTATTTTTGCAAAAATATTTAATATTAAATTTAAATAAGTGAAGGTAAAAGTTGACATTAATTATATAACCCATTCTCATTTTCAAAACCAAAAGCCAACTTATAATCAATCTCTTTCGACATCTCATTACTCGTCTAAAGACATCATTTGCTTCCAATTCGACTTATTTCCCCACCAAATTCCACTATAAAACAATTCACACCATACACTTTAAATTTAACTTGATTTCGCTTGAAGGTGTGTCAAAAATGTGTCCAAATACCATGGACACGTGTTGGACACGGGTATGCTGATTAGGAGGAGTATCCATACTATCTAAGGATCCACTATTATTATTCGGTTAACAAGTTGTATTAGGGGGATTTGGAATGTGAGAGACTTTTTTTGTAAACGAGTTCGAAAACTTTATAACGAACTTTAGAAAGTATCGATGAATATATCCATCAAGTATATAGGGGAGCTTCGAAATTACATGCATGATGAAAACGAACGGTTTTGTCGGCTCACTTACTAATTTTTATGACATGAGCAAGTATATAAAGAAGTTCAGTAAATAATTTTAAGAATTTTGTAAAGGAACCAAGTTACTTGATGTAAAACGCGTAGCTTTCAAATAAAGTTGCAGCGGAATTGTCGATTGTATTGTGAGTGAGGCGTGTGATTGATGATATTGTGTGGATATTTGTGATTAAAGAACCGAAAATAAGGGATAGAGCTAAATCTTCTTCTAACCTCGCAAGGTTATAACTCAACCTCGCAAGGAAGAGTCCTAAACTAATCTCGCAAGACTAATCTGAGTTGCTTACAAATTGTAAACTATTGAAATCTCAACGTCATCTGAAAAATTAGGCCACAACCGGTCCTTATTTATAGTCCTACTTGGAGTCATCAATCTGACTATAACTCTAATTCCTTAGCTTGCTAACTAAGCCATCTAATTCTTCTTAAATTAACTAGGAAACTTATTAAATAATAAACTACAACAATCAGATTTTTTAGAGCTAACAATTCTACTAGGATTAGGAAATACAGAGTTTCCTATTTTATTTGAAAACAGTAAAATAAACGAAGTAGCTAATCCAATATGGTTTAGGACTAGGAAACCGTGCCTTCTCTTTAACGGCTGCTCCTAAACGGTCTAAGATTCCGTGATAACTAGTTGATCTGATTGATACGATTTAGCTCCTTGTTGTCCAAGCTTCTTAATTCCTGTCCCAAGTTAGCTTCATTACTTGATGCGAGCCTCATTTTATGTTTTTTTTGGATGAAAAAAATGTCCCAACTAAATAAGACCTCATTTGCTTGTTTCTTCGACTCTGCTCTTACATCATTCTCTCCTTTTTTTTTTTAATTTTCCCTCAAATTTCGAGCCACCTGGATAAAAAATGACCCCACACAAACTTATCCATAATTGTAATTGCGACCCTAAGTAGTGTTCCTTCCAGCTCTTTGATGGCAGCACCTCTCTTGCATAGGATATGAATTTCGAATCTCTTGTCTTTGTGCCTTCCACCCCACCTCCCTCCTTGCACAAGTGTAGAAAAACTGAAACATTATTTGCTTTTGATAGTAAGACCATTGTGAGCTTCCACAAAAAACGAATTTAAAAATGAATTTCACTGATAATCTTCAACATATAGCTTCTTGTTAATCTCTTTACCAAGCGGAGATTGATAAAGTTCTTTGTCGTGAAAATTTCAACAATCATTACCATCTAATAATACCTTATCCAAAATCAGATTAGCTTTGCTGGGTTCATGAATAGATAGATTTGAAAGTTCATGAAACGAGGTTACATTAACCTTATCCGAGGTTATAGTACCCTTGGCTGAGGTTATATTAAGCTCGGTTGAGGTTACATTAACCTTGGCTAAGGTTACATTAACCTTGGATTGTTCATCCCCGCCTTCTATGTGCTCCTCTTCTTCATGATCATCATCATCAAAAGGCTCAATTAGACCGGCTTGAAGATGCAAATTTCGAACCACTGCTTCTGGTTGGTCATCCTCACTTACTGGTTCGACAACATATGTGATAAACTCACCTTCTCCTTTGGTTTCATCGTTCTGGAGTTTACAATCTACTGGACTGTTTGGTAGCACAAAACAAGGCAACATATCACCCAATTCTTGTAGTGTAAGAGCTCTCTTTTGCGGGCATTCACTTGCTATGTGCCCATAGCCTTGACACTTGAAACACCGCCTTGAACAAGCATTCTTAGGCTCCACGGCCACACTCTTCCCCTTATCCTTAGGCTCTTCTTTATGTGGCCCACTCGGGCTCATAGTATGATTATTATTTTCGAACACAAAATCTGATTCCTTAGACCAACCTTGTTTTCTGTATGCTTTATTACACTTGTTGTGTTTTTCGAATTTAAGAGCCAACCTGCAAACATCGTTAAATCTATCATAATTCTGGATTTTCACCCGTTGTGCTAGACTCGGATTGAGGCCACGAATAAACGCGATGTTCTCAATTCTTCCTTCTCTTCCAAATCGTAAATGATGGACATGTTCTCGAATTCCTTGATGTAGTCGGTTCTGAGACATACTTTCTTGCGCTAAAGATTGGAGCTTTAGGTAGTTTTCTTGCTCGTAATCGTTGGCGAAACCACTTTATGTAAGTTTCAAAATTGCTATCTAGAATCGCTTCTTGTCGTCATATTCTTTGTACTCAAACACCCTCTCGGCTTGCCAAACCCAATCTAAGAATTTTTCTGGATCCATATCGCCATTAAAATCAGGAATATCGAGTTAAGACCCCGATAATCATCGTTCTTGCTCCTCATCTTTCCCCTTGGCCCTTCGTCCTCTTCGGAACCAGATCCGGATTGGTCGTCCCCATTCTTTTTCTTTTCTTTCACTACTAGAAAAACAGGCATAGAGAACAGTTAAAATAGGCTTTATAAAACGCCTTAGGACCGTTCTTTAGCTTAGCGTTCTATATTGTATAGATAACAGGTGAAAGAGGCGTTTTGTATACTTCACTATAGAGAACGCTCCTGGGAACCATTATGTTTCTGTTGGGGGAGTTACTTACCTAATATTTGTTTAGAGAACGCCCTGGTAAGATGAGTGTTCTCTTTTCCTGTAATAGAAAGCGGGGTGGAGTAATTAACGGTTCTCTATTCTCATAATTTAGATATCATATTTCCAAGTCAACAGTTCTCTATTTAATTTACAATTTTTTTTTAAAAAAATGCGGCCATTAATTAATATTATTATTTAAATATATTTGTATGTGTCGTGTGCTATTAAACAAAATGTATATACATCCTGGCCACCAAATTAGCATAACCAACGACGTACTATATCATCAGCTCAATCTCAAAAACCAAAAACACGAACAAATGTTTCATTCATCCACAAAATATTCAATACAAGCAAGTTCAAAACTAAGCTGACAAAAAATCGTGCCAAGAGTTCGATCAAAATTTTTCAAACATGAAAAACAATACACAATACTAGGCAATCGAGATACCGCATAACCTATAATAATAGATCGTCATTCCCATCGTTGTCTTATCGTTATCAGTCGGCTGAGGATATCTACTAACAAAAGAAATCCATCTTTCCCTAACTTCGTCAATCAGTTGTTGAGAATACATGGAAGGAACTTTGTCAAAATACTACAAAAAAAAAAAAAAAATTGATGAGCCATTAAACGTATAAATAGGGAATTATGAATGTTCTCAAAATTTTGCTTAACCCGACTAGCCAAAGTAATAACCCAACCATAAACAGTGGAAAGGATTATAATTTAGCTTTGGGCAAGTGCATTACGAAATAGTATGCAATCGTTTGGGCAAGCATGAATTTTTTCGTAACGCAAGCCCATTGTGCATAATAATTTTTTAGCCTCATATGTACCATTTGGCAGAGCATTGTTAGGCCGAAGTATGTCAACCAACAACTCTAGTAATGCCGTAAAACTTTGGTCTGTCCAACTATGACCCACCTTTAGATTGTATAGTGATCGAGTCCGTTTAGTATTCACAAATAGATAGATGTGGTCGTTGGTCACGGTCGAATCAAAACACAATTTATAGCTTAACAAGCAACTCTACAATTAGTAAAGAGGCAAGTAAAGGTCGGATCCCAAGGGACGGGAGTTGAAATGAGATTTCTATTGTAACTAGTGGTGTCTAAGGGGTGTCACAAATTGGATTGATGTAGAAGGTTACTAAACTAGAATAACAATGAAAATAAACAAGCAAGATGAATTAAAGGGGGTGTAAACAATTGATTAAAGGCACTAGGGTGTCATGGGATCATAGGGGAATCATGGGATATGATCATACAAACATGTTCTCAAATTATAAGCAAGCAATTATTGTTGTGATGGATTGAGTTGGGTTATATCTTACAATCCTAGGAAAGTTTGGGTCCCGGAGCCGAATCGATTAGATTGTACAACACCTACAAGTCGACTTAATCTTCCCTACTCAACAACATGCATGGTCTAATGAGACTCGAGTTGGGTTATGTCTTACAAGTCTCATTGAAAAGATAGGAGATGATAGTAAATGCAAGGATTCATAGGCTTAGCATTTCATCAAATATAACATGTGCATGAGTTGAGATCAAAACAAGCAAGCAAATAAGATATGAAAGCATATTAATTTAAGCATGAATCATTCCCCATGTTGGTTTCCCCTAATCACCCATTAACCCTAGCTAAGAGACTACTCACTCATTATCATGTTGATCATGCTAGCAAGGTTGTCAATCATACCAACAATATGAAACATGATGAATAAATGAAAGTAATTAACAATAATTAAAAGGGGATTAAGAGATTATACCTACTAATGATTCCAATAATAAAGCAAGAATAATAGACGTACTTGAATGCTAGATTGAGAGGTTGTCAATCTCCCAATAATAACCCAAATAATCTACAATTACCCAAAATAAAGGATGAACAAAAGAGAGATTAAAGAACTAAAACTTGGATTAAAAATTGATTAATACTTGATTACAATATTGAAGAGAGATTTGATTGATATTAACTACACTAATTATTGATAAGAAGAACATGCTCCTCTAATTAGACTAATGGGGTATTTATAGTGAAAATTAGGGAGGATGCATTAGGGTTAACTAAGGGCTAAACTAGTAATTACACTTTTTAAGTAGAGCAAGGAGAAGCCGGTATTTTTGGAGAGAAGGGCTTCTCTTTTCGTAGCTTGAAGAAGACAACCCGCGCTGTGAAGGAATCCGGGCGGATTAGGGTCGGGACGGCCGGATTTGGTCGATGGAATCCGAGCGGATTCTGGGGAATCCGGGCGGATTGTTGAGGGGGAATCCGAGCGGATTCCAGCTGGGACGCTCGGATTGTGGCTAGGTGGGACGGGCGGATTGCTGACAATCCGCTCGGATTGTCAGTCAGCGTGATACTTCTTCTTTTTCTTCCCTTTTCTTCATAAATTCCTTGGGGATTTCCTTGGGGACTCAAGGATCCTTTCTCAACATTGCTCTTCTACTATGATATGTACAAAGGCCTTCTAATCTTGTCTCTCCTTGATGCTTGGTCATTGGATTTGATCAATTTAGTCTTATTTTGCCACGAAAATGCAAGATTCTTACTCCTTTCCTACCAAGGGATCAAAATCTCAAAGAATATGCAAAACAAAGAACTAAAGATAAGAAATGACCCAAATAAGCACTAAAAAGCATGGAAACAAGGGTAGTTCGGGGGCTAAATATGCGCCAATTATGGTCACATCAAATATCCCCAAACCGAACCTTTGCTCGTCCCGAGTAAAGAGGTGACAAAGACTAGGACCAATACTAACCTATCCTAATAATATAGCCGATATGAGACAATTAGCGGGTCTCACTCCGCCCCTTCAACTCACAACAAGACAACCATGAGGTAGGATGCCTTCTTGCAAGGCAAGGTGGGTCTTGCCAAAATGGCGACACATCCAAACATTAGGCACACAAAAACACATAATGGATGCATCTACAAAAAGAATAGCCACTCCCTCATCAAGTGGCGGAAATTATCTACAAGGGAAGCAATTCAAGGGTACACAATCCTTCATAGATGCAATTTATTCAAACTACTAAGCCTAGAAGGATACCAATAAATCACCTCCAAAATGTGTCAAGCTAGGGTACCTTTGTCCTCAATCGTTAAATGCTTTTGTCAAGAGTAGACTCCCTATGGTGTTAGAAACACTGGAGGATCGCGGAATTCCCCCTCTTGCCTAGACAAGAAGAAGGGTCGTCCCCTCTCTACCATGCACAAAAATGGATATGATGGATAAAGGGATCAATAGATATTTGAGTTTCACTTTGGGAGTTTGCTTTTGTTTTTGTTTTCCCCCCAATTTCTTGTGGCATATAACATTTGAGAACACTTTCTTTTTGCCATTTCTTTTTGATTTTTGGCATTTCAATACTTGACAACTTTTTGCATTTCTTTTTGAACATTTTCAAAGTCACCCCAATTAGTAACGAGGGTGCCTTGTATTTGAAGCTTAGGAGTCTATTTTTGCTCCTCTTTTCTTTTGATGCATTTTTGCAAACTTTCTTTCACTTTTCATTTCATTGAACTCAAATTGATTTCTTTTTGTGCCCATTCCCTTTGATGACAAAAAGGTATGATAGAACATGGATGATGGATGGATGCATGGTTTCAAGGGTCACCTTGGAATAAACGGTAGCCAAGGAGTTATCACACCGCAAGGTACTCTTGACTAGGCCTTAAACCATGGGTCAACGGATACTAGCATGACACATCCTAGGGTGTTTTACAAGTATTCTACAAGCAAAGTCTTAAGAATAAAAAGCATCTACTAAGGCCTATATACACTTGTCAAGCTTCCCAAGTAGACGGTTTCGCAAAATTTTTCTAACATGCAAACTACATGCCATGATGCAACTAACATATAAACATCCTAATGCATATGATTCTACCAACTAATATGACAAATAAACTAAATGCAAGTCCTAAATTCACATTGTTATACCGCATCAATCAAAATAAAGCCACATAGTCATTAACATAAAGAGGAAAAAGGAGATTGGAAAGATCATACCATGCGGTCTTCAATATCCTCATGTCTCGGATGTGGTGTAGTCAATCAATGTGAACAAGGATAAAACAAACACAATATATACAAGACAATATATACAAAGGAAATGAACTTGTTTTTGGGTTTTCAATTTTTCAAATTTTTATGATTTTTGAAATTTTTCATGTTTTTATGGGTTTTTGAATAAGAGTTAAATGTTAGAATTCCCATCCCCACACTAACATGGGCATTGTCCTCAATGGCCAAAATGATGGAAATTATGCAAAGATGATGCATGATTTCTATACTAAATGCAATTCTATACTAAGCTATACTACATGATGCATGGTTTTTTTTGTTATGACGGAGAGGATAATTTAGATTACCTCCCGTTGTGTATGCATTAACTTCCCCAAACCGAGTGAGACACTATTGCTAATGTCCAAGGATGGGTATAGTTCATGCACACACTATGCTATGCATGAAACTAGTTTTGTCATTTTGGATTTTACAAATGGGAACAATAAAGAACACCTCAATGGTACCGAGGTGTGAGTCCTTTGATGTTGCTAGGACTAAACCAACAATGATCAAAATGAAATAAAATACAAAGAGATATAGACTGCAGCAGGAGCCACCGACCAGGACACCCCACAAATGCAAGCAGGCCAAAACAAAGACCACACCCATTTCAGAAGCGACCAAAGTGGGCTAAGTTTAGGGGCTAAAAGATACGAGTACAAGCCCAACCACCAGCTGCCACCATGGCCAGCTGGTTGGCCACTAAACTAGGCTCAGAAAAGTCCTAGGGGTCCAAGGAAGAATCACAGTGCAAGTCCTAGAAATCCAAGCTGGACAGAACTGCAGCAAATGACAAACAACAAAAGCAACCTTTCCATTTCTGGCTAAACCATGAGGAAAAAGCATGCAAAGAACTTTTGGCTTGTCTTCCCATATACCAGATACGACCTAGAGCCAATTTTAATACCAAGGACTCAATCATTTCGTCCTCAAGTGCCTACATTCAACAGAAAAGCCAGCAATGCAGCAAAGGACCACAACCTGTCACTGTCACCTGCATTTCTCTTTTGTTTTCATTCCAGTTTACAATTAAGAGCTTTTAAACCGTTGTAATATTGTACTTGGACTCTTACCAGCATGTGAGGAGGGATCCTGACCCTTGGATGTAATTTCTTTTCAAGTTTGTAACCTAAAAAGGCCTATATAAGGACCTTAGCTCAGACTGTTGTAACACAGCTGATTTATGAATGAAACCTGAGTTTTCTCTCAAATTTAAACCTCTTAATCTTGTGCTTAGTCTGTAGATTAGAGTCAGGCTTGATAATAACCTGTGCTTAGACTGTGGTTATTGATTAAGTACCTGTTAGTAGAGTATAAACTATCCTGTGCTGAGACTGTGGTTAGTTTAGCTTTGCTGTTGTTTCAGTTGAGTCTTTCCTGTGTTAAACTGTGGAATCTCTTAACTCTAACACCCCAAATTGTTAGCTTAATTCCCTGTGAGAATTCTGTGGGTTTTACAGTTGATAATTATATCCAAAGTCCCCTCCTTTCAGTCAAATCCCAGAACTATCTCATTCACTGTCCATTTGTGTCTATCAGTCAGTTCAGTGGAGTATTTATGCTACTTTGAGTCTCCTACAAATCCTAGAAATTTACTCAGAGTTAGTTCTCATATCAAACTAATTTACTACCAAGTTTCATGATTTTTGGAGGTCAATTCATAATTTTATTAAATAGCACAAGTTAATTGCATTCCTGAGAACTTGTCTTATTTCTGCTGGTTTGTTTTGTTGTTTTTGTCTAAACCCTTGGACATTACACTGCAAATTGGTATATCAGAGCAAGGTTTTAACACGATTCCATCTTGTGTTAGTCTTGGGAAGGAAAGTGAGTTCATTTTTACCCTAACTACAACAAAACTACAAAAAATAACCCATGAGTGAAGAGAGATTTACTGGTATTGAAACCAGGGTGGATCAGATAGCAGGAAGAATCAATGAACTGGTAAATATTGTCAACACTCTTGCAGAAGGAGTTCCTAACCATGATCCAAGGAGGCCACCCTACAGAGGCAGAGGCAGGGGTAGAGGCTTTGTTGGAGCAGGAAGAGGACAACCATACCACCAGGAACATGAAGGAGACATGTCAGATACTGATGAATCTATGGCAGAGGGCATCTACATGGAAAGAGACAAAGATATAAAGGTAGAAATTCCTGATTTCCATGGTAGTTTAAACCCTGAAGATTTGTTAGACTGGATTAGAACTATTGAGAGAGTCTTTGAATTTAAGGGGTATACTGACAGGAAAGCTTTCAAAGTTTCTATCCTTAAATTCAAAGGTTATGCCTCACTTTGGTATGAAACCCTGAAAAGCCAGAGAATGAGAGAAGGCAAGGAACCCATTAAATCTTGGCTAAAACTTAAAAAGAAATTGAAGGATAAGTTTATAGCTAAAGATTGAAGGAAATGTAGATTCATATACATTATAACATACTCTTATATGTCTAAATAATATGTCATAAAATTAATTACGGATCTTATGCATGCAAACAATAAAATAAATAGAGGAGAAATCATGTCCTTACATGGTAAATTTCGGCTATTAGGGCACAAGAGAGATCACCTTTCTCTTCTTGTTCTTGAGCTTTTCCAATGGAAGAACAAAGATCTAAGTGTAAGATCTCTCCCTATGTATTATACCCAAGGCTCCTCTTAATTAAATTAATATTACAAATACTAGTTATAATATTAATCAAGGTAGAAAAATGGAACCAAAATATTTATAAACTCTTATACTATTTCGGTTTTTAGAGAGATAAAAGGGAGGATTTTAATTCTCTCTAAAACTATATTTTTGGATGATGAGTGGAATGAATTAATTTCTAACACATTATAGAGTAATAGGTAAAATAAAATGAAAAACCAATGATGGTTTTTCACATCAAAAACCGGGTGGTAGGGGGGGCTTTTGGGTGAGCCAATGCATGAAATGGTTTGTCTTCACAATGCACCATAGGCTTGCATGGCTACTAAAGCAAAACAATCATTGTGTTTAGCTACTAATTAAACAATTAATTAGCTTAAAAGCCCCTCCTATTTTCGGCACCTTTAGCTAATATGGATTCCATATTAATTTTGTCAATTGTCAATATGTTACATGTCACATGTCACATATATTTGTTATGTATTTTTAACATATTAAAAATCAACGTATTAATAAAAATACGTCACATACAAAATCGACTTAGTAATATCATAATTACTTGTGCCAAAATATTTTACCAATTTATAAATCACAACTGATTGTATTTATAACAATTAATTTAATTTAATTGTTACATTAAACAATTATTTCATCCGAGTAATGATACAATTCAATTACTCAGACCGTATCTTATTAAATCACATTTCAATATGATACGTAAATTTTACTTCAAAAATCGTCCGTCAATTTTCAAGTAATTTAATTAACTCGTAACATTATACGATTAATTAAATAATCAATTAAGAGTGTTGCCCTTTAGGTATGACCTAGGGGGTCAACTGATCACCACCGTCACACGACAGTAATGTCAAACTCTAGTCAGCCAATCATTACCGATATATGTTGACCAGTTGACAGTAACAATATTACTTCCCAATTTTATTCATTTTAATGAGACTTAAACATGTGATCATCATGATCAACAGTCGTGATCGCATTATTGTCGGAGGACACATATTCCAACAAAGATTACACACAGGATATGTTTATCAAGTTAACCAAAGTCAAAACAAGACCAACAATCTGTTGAGTCTTATCTTAGGAGCTTTGAACAACTTACCCTGCAATGTGAGATCACTGAAAAGCCTGAACAGAAAATTGCTAGGTTTGTTGAAGGATTAGATCCTAAGATTGCTATAAGAGTTAGAATGCAACAAGTTTGGTCCTTTGATGAGGCAGTCAACCTGGCATTGAGGATTGAAAAGATGGGAAAAGCCAAGGTCACTGCTTCCAAACCCCTTACCAGATCCACTTTCAAACCTTTTTCTGGGGTTAGGATTGGAGAAACTCCAAAACTTGCAACCCAACCAACACCAGACAAGGGGAAGAGTCATGTGAATCCTAGAACCAACACACCTGTGACTGATGGGAAAATTAAATGCTTCCAGTGCCAAGGGTATGGCCATTTTAGGAAGGACTGTCCTTCTAAGAGAACCTTGACAGCAATGGAAGTAGAACAATGGGAGAGGGAAGGTTTGGTTCAATATGAGGAAGATGAGACCCTGATAATGGAGGAAGTGGAGACTGAAGGAGAACCAGAACAAGATGCAGTTGTGGCCCCCCCTGATACAGGTCACAGCTTAGTCTTGTGGAGGGTCATGCATTCCCAACACTCACCTCTGGAAGCTGATCAAAGATCCCTGATATTCAGAACCAGATGCACAGTCCAGGGGAGGGTTTGTAACCTAATCATAGATGGGGGAAGTTGTACAAATGTGGCATCAAATGCCATGGTTAGTAAACTCAACCTGACAACTCAAGAGCACCCAAACCCTTATAAGTTGAGATGGTTGAACAAGGGAGCAGAAGTAAGGGTGGACAAACAATGCTTGGTTCCATTTTCTATTGGGAAAGTGTATAAAGATGAAGTCTTGTGTGATATTGTCCCAATGGATGCCTGCCACCTACTCCTGGGAAGGCCATGGGAGTATGACAGGAATACCACTCACCATGGGAAGGATAACATCTATAGTTTCAAGCATGAAGGCAAGAAGGTCACTCTGACCCCATTACCACCCAACCAGAGAAACTATGGAGGTCCAAGTATGCCAGAGGAGAACAATGGTGTGCTATTTCTTTCTGAAGCAGCCATGATCAAAGAAATGAAGCAAGAACAACCTGTCTGGGTGTTACTATCCAAAGAAGTAAGCAAGGAAGGGAGCCCTGAGATGCCTGCTGAAGTTAGGCCATTAATTCAGAGGTATAAGGAAGTGTTTCCAAGAGAGCTGCCTAGTGGGTTGCCACCATTGAGGGGCATTGAGCACCACATAGACCTTGTTCCAGGCTCAGTGCTTCCCAACAGGCCAGCTTATAGAAGTGATCCCACTGCTACCAAAGAATTACAAAGCCAAATTGAGGAACTTATGAGCAAAGGATTTGTCAGGGAATCTCTCAGTCCTTGTGCAGTCCCTGCTCTACTTGTCCCAAAGAAAGATGGAACATGGAGGATGTGTACTGACAGCAGAGCCATTAACAACATCACTGTCAAGTACAGGTTCCCAATACCAAGGTTGGATGACATGTTAGATGAGCTCAGTGGTGCCATGATATTTTCTAAGATTGATCTCAGGCAAGGGTACCATCAAGTCAGGATAAGAGAGGGAGATGAGTGGAAGACTGCCTTCAAGACTAAACATGGGCTGTATGAATGGCTTGTGATGCCATTTGGTCTTTCCAATGCACCAAGCACCTTTATGAGACTGATGACTGAGGTGCTAAGGCCATGTTTAGGCAAATTTGCAGTGGTCTACTTTGATGATATCTTGGTTTATAGCAGCAATGAAAGGGAACACCTAAAACATCTTGAAGCTGTGTTCAGGATCCTCAAGGAACAAAAACTATTTGGCAAACTAGAAAAATGCACTTTTATGGTTAAAGAAGTGGCATTCCTAGGGTACATTGTCTCTGGGAGGGGGATTACAGTTGATCAGGACAAAGTTGCAGCCATTCAATCATGGCCTACTCCTAAAACAATCACTGAGGTGAGGGGGTTCCATGGATTGGCCTCCTTTTATAGGAGATTCATCAAGAACTTCAGTTCAGTTGTTGCTCCAATTACTGAGTGTATGAAGAAAGGAGAGTTCCACTGGACTGAGAATGCTCAACAGTCCTTTGAGAAGATTAAGAAATTGATGTGTGAGACTCCTATTCTGAAATTGCCAGACTTTGATCAACTCTTTGAAGTAGAGTGTGATGCCAGTGGGGTGGGCATTGGTGCAGTCCTGATCCAAGCTCAGAAACCTGTAGCTTACTTCAGTGAGAAGTTGAGTGGAGCTAAGTTAAAGTATTCTACCTATGACAAGGAATTTTATGCAATTATCAGGGCAGTCATGCATTGGAGTCACTATTTGAAACCAAAGCCATTTGTGTTGCATTCTGATCATGAAGCATTGAAGTATATCAATGGTCAACACAAATTGAGTCACAGGCATGCTAAGTGGGTGGAGTACTTGCAGTCATTCACTTTTTCCAGCAAGTATAAGGAAGGGAAACAAAATGTAGTGGCAGATGCACTATCAAGGAGGCACTCCTTACTATCAGCTATGGGAACCAGGGTCCTTGGGTTTGAGTTCATGAAAGAGATGTACAAGGAAGACCCTGACTTCTCTGAGGAGTGGATCACACAGTTTGAAGGGCATAGGGTTCCAGGGAACAAATACTTGCTGCAAGATGGGTTTCTATTCCAAGGGAACAAGCTCTGTGTTCCAAGGGGTTCCTACAGGGACCTCCTAATCAGGGAAGTCCATTCAGGAGGCTTGGGAGGGCATTTTGGTGTTCAGAAAACACTGGACATACTACAGGAACAGTTCCATTGGCCAAAAATGATGGGAGATGTCCAAAATGTTCTCAGGAGATGTTTAGTATGTCAAATGGCTAAGAGTTCCTTCCAAACTGGTCCATATATCCCATTACCAGTACCAAGCAGGCCATGGGAGGATGTGAGCATGGATTTTATTGTTGCATTGCCAAGGACACAGAGGGGAAAGGATTCAATCATGGTTGTTGTTGACAGGTTCAGTAAGATGGCCCATTTTATAGCTTGCAAGAAAACAGAAGATGCTGCCAGTGTTGCTGAGCTATACCTAAAGGAAATTGTGAGGCTTCATGGAGTTCCAAAGATAATTGTCTCAGATAGAGATACAAAGTTCATGAGTTACTTTTGGAAAACTCTATGGAAGCTGCTCAAGACAAGACTGTTGTTCAGTACTTCTCACCACCCCCAAACAGATGGCCAAACTGAGGTCACCAACAAAACCTTGGGTAGGATTCTGAGATGTCTTGTGAGCAAGAGTCTAAAAGATTGGGACATCAAGTTAGCAGCAGCAGAATTTGCCTTCAACAGATCACCATCAACTGCTACTGGTCATAGTCCTTTTGAGGTTGTCTATGGGATTAATCCCCTAATGCCTGTAGACTTGTCAGCTGTACCAAGAAATGAGATAAATCATGATGCTAAGGCCAGGGCAGAACAACTCCTGAAACTCCATGAAACTGTGAAAAGGGAGATTGAGAAAACCAATAAGAAATACATAAAACAGTCCAAGGTGCATCAGAAAAGAAAGGAATTTGTTCCAGGGGATTTGGTCTGGGTTCACTTAAGAAAGGAGAGATTTCCAGCAAGAAGAAAGAACAAGTTAATGCCAAGAGCTGATGGCCCCTTTGAAATTATTGAGAGGATTGGTCCAAATGCCTACAAAGTGGATCTACCAGGAGAGTATGAGGTGCATGACACTTTCAATGTAGGTGACCTAAGTCCATATTATGAGGATGCTGAGGGGGAGGAGTCACCAGGCTTGAGGACAAGCCCTGTTCAACCAGGGGAGGTTGCAGCAGGAGCCACTGACCAGGACACCCCACAAATGCAAGCAGGCCAAAACAGCACCACACCCATTTCAGGAAGCAGCCAAACTGGGCTAAGTTTAGGGGCTAAAAGATACGAGTACAAGCCCAACCACCAGCTGCCACCATGGCCAGCTGGTTGGCCACTAAACTAGGCTCAGAAAAGTCCTAGGGGTCCAAGGAAGAATCACAGTGCAAGTCCTAGAAATCCAAGCTGGACAGAACTGCAGCAAATGACAAACAACAAAAGCAACCTTTCCATTTCTGGCTAAACCATGAGGAAAAAGCATGCAAAGAACTTTTGGCTTGTCTTCCCATATACCAGATACGACCTAGAGCCAATTTTAATACCAAGGACTCAATCATTTCGTCCTCAAGTGCCTACATTCAACAGAAAAGCCAGCAATCTGAAAGAAAGGACCACAACCCGTCACTTTGTCACCTGCATTTCTCTTTTGTTTTCATTCCAGTTTACAATTAAGAGCTTTTAAACCGTTGTAATATTGTACTTGGACTCTTACCAGCATGTGAGGAGGGATCCCGACCCTTGGATGTAATTTCTTTTCAAGTTTGTAACCTAAAAAGGCCTATATAAGGACCTTAGCTCAGACTGTTGTAACACAGCTGATTTATGAATGAAACCTGAGTTTTCTCTCAAATTTAAACCTCTTAATCTTGTGCTTAGTCTGTAGATTAGAGTCAGGCTTGATAATAACCTGTGCTTAGACTGTGGTTATTGATTAAGTACCTGTTAGTAGAGTATAAACTATCCTGTCTTTGAGATGTGGTTAGTTTAGCTTTGCTGTTGTTTCAGTTGAGTCTTTCCTATGTTAAACTGTGGAATCTCTTAACTCTAACACCCCAAATTGTTAGCTTAATTCCCTGTGAGAATTCTGTGGGTTTTACAGTTGATAATTATATCCAAAGTCCCCTCCTTTCAGTCAAATCCCTTAACTATCTCATTCACTTTGTCCATTTGTGTCTATCGTCGTTCAGTGGAGTATTTATGCTACTTTGAGTCTCCTACAAATCCTAGAAATTTACTCAGAGTTAGTTCTCATATCAAACTAATTTACTACCAAGTTTCATGATTTTTGGAGGTCAATTCATAATTTTATTAAATAGCACAAATTTATTGCATTCCTGAGAACTTGTCTTATTTCTGCTGGTTTGTTTTGTTGTTTTTGTCTAAAGCCTTGGACATTACACTGCATAGACAAACCATGGGAGTGTAGGAGTCTCCAAGGCTTGCTAGTCTTCCATCATGCTATCATCATCACCACTTCCCCCATGAGAAGTGGTCACATTGCCACTTTCCTTGTCACTTTCTTCCTCATCTTCTTCCTCATCATCATCTTCACCATCTCTTTCTCCTTCCATTGCTTCTTCCTCAATATTATCATCGACTTGCTCATCATTTCCAACAACCTCATTATCTCCCACCACGTCCCTAGATGCACCCGGAAATAAGACTTCTCTATCCGCCCAACTAGGCAAAGGACAAGATGGATCAAGGAGTCCTTGCCTAGCTAGATGTAGGAGGGGTGGATATTGAGCCAAATACGCATTTTTCCGATCTTCATGGGCTTGCTTGTGCATTGCTTGCATAAGAAGAGTCACATAGTCTTTCCCAATTTCAATTCCTTCCGGCTTGAACTCTTCATACTCAAAGGGGTAAGGTGGTATGATAATGGAAGAGGAGGGGGTTTCAAGATCACCCTTTTGTTGTTGAATGATATACTCGGCTTCTTTGGAAAGGGGAAGTAGATAATTTGTCCGGTGGACACTTAGGCGACAAATCTTCGAGGGCAAGGTGAACGATCTAGCTTCACTAGTTAACCATCCATATTTAGTGTCAAGGGGGTTATGGGCAACCCACTTGAACTTGTTAATCATAATGTGCATATCAATAAGATGGCCACCTTCCTTTGCTTTGTACTTCTTATCCTTATTGAAATTAGGATAAAAGTGCTTATCTAGGACCGTGACTAGCCCGCCATTGACAATAACGGTTGTGCCCTTCTTCCCATTATCAACATTAAGCCATCTATCAACCAATAGCCTCAAAGAATTGTAAGGCTTGGTGTGAATTCTTCCGATATTCAAAGCCGATTCAAGGAGAATAAAATCGAGTCTTGTGAAATGATTGGTGTCTTTCCTAGCAATTATAGTATTTCCCACAACCTTGTGCCATACTCTTATGCCCGGATGATGGACCAAAAGAGCACGACATGCATGAAAATCCTCAAATTTCTTCCCGGAGATTGCCTCCCAAAGAGGTTCGGGGTCATACTTTCCATAACTCTTGAAATAACTTTCTTTATCACTAAGACCCAAAATTTCACCCAATTCCTTAAAGGTAATGCGTCTACTAACATTAGCTAGACGAAACTCGATATTTTCCCTACTCTCAACTTTGGTGACTTTCAAAGAACTTAAAAATTCCAAGACAAGGGAGGGGTATGTCAATTCCTTTGTTTCAAACAATTTCTCCAACCCCATGGCTTTGAAAAAGGCTTTTGTTTGTTCAAGAACACCCAATTTTTCCAAGGCATCTTTACATATGAATTTGGTGGATTGTAATGACTTCATAGCAAACTTGACAAAGGTATTTCTATGGGTATCGGAAATAAAAGTTACCTCCGGATAATGCAAAAGTTGATTAATTACCGGAGTAGAGGATGTTGATGGTCCCATAGAAGGTTGTTGTTGTTGTTGCACTTCCAAGTTTGGTGTTGCCACCACCATAGCCAAAGCTTTCTTTGTTTGAAGAGCCTTTTGCCTTTGTGAGAGTGTCTTAGCCTTTGGTGCCTTGGTTGCCTTTGTTGCACCCTTAGTCCTTGCCATTGATGAGCTTAACCAAGAAAAGAATGAAAAATCTTCAATATGTAGGATGCCCAAATCGATTTGAAGGTGAAAGGTTTTGCCTTTATGAAAACAAAAATCGACTCAAAGGTTGAAGATTTTGTTCTTGGTTTTGATTTTTGTTGAAGGTTGAGTGATTAAATTGTTGTTGGAAGGGTGGTTTGATTTGTTTTTGTTGAATGTTGTTGAGGGTTTTTGTTTTTATGATGGAGAGGATGAGGGTTTTGATGTTGTGGGTAGTGTTTATGAATGAATGAGTGAATGAATGAAGGTGGGAGGGGTTATAAAGGGACCGAAATTTTCAAAACTGCAGGGGCAATCCGTGCGGATTAGGTACAATCCGTGCGGATTCTGCTTCTTCAATCTTTGCGAAAGCTCGCCTAAAGATGGGCGGATTTGGTACAATCCGCTCGGATTGTCTGAACACGGGACGGGCGGATTTCTTCAAAGACGGACGGATTTCAGTCCAGAGATTTTTGCTTGTTTTCCTCAGCTGCAAAGACGGGCGTCTTTTTTACAAGACGGCCGGATTCTTCAAGACGGGCGGATTTTTGGAAATCCGCTCGGATTCTTTAACAGTGGGAAAATTTCAAATTTCAGCTCAGTTCAAGACGGGCGTCTTTTGTGCAGGACGCTCGGATTGCATAAGACGGGCGGATTCTTGGGAATCCGCTCGGATTCTGGTCCTTTGTACCCGGATTCATTCCATTCGTGCACAATGCATTTCCCTTTACCATTCTTCCATTCTTCTTCATTTCTTGTGTTCTTCATTGTGGGGGCATTACTAAGGCATGGATAGCCTAGGCAATTCCCATCCCCACACTAAGGTAAAGCACTACACATCAATTGAAGTCGTTAGTCCCTCCCTCACTTTTCTCTTACATGACAATTATTTTGATCAAAGTAAATAAAAATCCAAAAATGACAAAAATGCAATACAAGAATTGAAATGTAAGTTAGGGAGTTAGAAATATTTACAAGTGGTGGTTTAGGGAGGACTCCACCAAACTCTCATTCTTGATGAGATGTCAAGGGGGCATGTTCAAGGTGTTGTTGATGTTGCTCAACACCTTGAAAAAGTAATCAAAAGCTTGTTCATTATTATGGTAGAGGTCCTCAATAGACCGTTTGCCCTTGTTGTTGATCATGATCGATGGCATGCCCAATGTAGGGATTAAAAATCCCTTCAAACTCGTCGTCCCAAAGACCACAAACTTCATTGAGTTGATCATTGAAAATCTCTTGCTTAGATGGAGACAACTCTCCCAATTTCTTCTCTTGGCCAATGAGGCCATCCTCTTCTTCCTTGGTTGATTTTGATGAGCCTTGCAAGCTCTCCTTGTCACAATTCACTTGCTCTTTGAATGGAGCATCTTCAATTTTCTTCCTCCATTGGAGTTCCGATCTCTTCCTTTCATCTTTTCGGCTATAATGATCAATCATGAAACATGGCTCATGCAAACGAGGAGCTCTCATGGTCTTGTCAAGATTAAAAGTTATGCTTTCATCTCCCACTTCTAAAGTGAGCTCTCCATGTTTCACATCAATCACCGCACCGGCGGTGTGTAGAAAAGGTCTTCCTAGGATGATTGGAATGTTGGAATCTTCCTCCATATCAACAATGACAAAGTCCACCGGGATGAAAAACTTCCCAATTCGCACGGGGACATCTTCCCATATCCCTAATGGTGTCTTCGTCGATCTATCGGCCATTTGAAGTGTGATGTTGGTGCATTTAAGCTCTCCCATTCCCAACCTTTTACTTACCGAGTACGGCATGACACTCACACTAGCCCCTAGATCACATAAGGCTTTGTTGATCGTTGTGTCGCCAATGGTACACGGTATTGAGAAGCTTCCCGGATCCTTTAACTTTGGAGGTGAACTCCCTTGAAGTATTGCACTACTCACCTTAGTGAAGGCGATAGTCTCAAGTTTCCGGATCGACTTCTTCTTTGTGAGGATATCTTTCATGTACTTTGCATAGGCCGAAACGTGATTGATTAATTCCGTGAAAGGAATTGAGACTTCTAAATTTTTCACAATTTCCATGAACTTTCCAAGTTGATCATCAAATTTGGGCTTGGCTTGACGACTTGGAAAAGGAAGTCTAATCACAATGGGCTCCTTCTCTTTGGCCTTGTCTTCATTTTTCTTTGAACTTTCTTCTTTTGATGATTCTCCATCTTTGGAGTTTTGCACAATTTCTTCCTTTTCACTAGCTTCCACAACTTCATCCTCAACTTGCTTCTTCGGTGCTTCATACCTTGTACCACTTCTCAAGTGAATGGCACTAACCTTTTCATGTCTAGGGGGATTACTTTGAGGTGGTAATTGCCCCTTTTGTCTTTGTGAGCTTGAAGATGCTAGTTGAGTCAATTGTGTTTCCAACATCTTGGTGTGAGCTAGAATGTTGTTGATGGTGGTTTCTTTTGCTTGGCTATCTTTTTGCATTTGGGTGAAAAATTCTTATTGATTCTTTTGCATTTGGAGGACCGCTTTTTGGACATCAAAGCCTTGGTCATTTTGGTGATTGTATGGATTTTGATTTTGGTAACCTTGGTTTTGATTGTAAAAGGGTCTTTGATTTTGGTTTCTCATGGGTGGTGGAGTGTATGTTGTTTGAGGGTTTTGAACATTTTGGCTCTTGTATGAGAGATTTGGATGGAACTTGGTGTTTTCATTGTAAAAATTCGAATAAGGGGTACCACTTTTGTAAGCTTGGAAAGCATTAACTTGTTCGGTTGTTCCCCTACACTCACTTGGGTCATGACCCAAAGTTCCACAATTCTCACATATCCCACTTGGGATTGATGAGGATGCCGTCATGGCATTGACATGATGCTTCGATGATTTTGAGTTTTCCTTAAGTCTAGCCATAGCTTGTTCAAACTTCAAGTTGATTGTGTCAATGTGAGCACTAAGTTGAGCACCCAATTGAGTAACGGAGTCCACTTCATGCTTTCCTCCTCTAGTAGCCTTGCGAGGTCTACTATATTGTGAATTATGGACCGCCATTTCCTCAATCTTGTTCCATGTTTGATTGTCATCAACTTCGGTGAACATTCCATTTGATCCCATATTGAGAATGTTCCTAGAATCTTCATATAAACCATTCCAAAATTGTTGCACCAAATTCGCTAAGTCCATGGTGAGGACATGAGCGACAAATACCTTTGAACCGCTCCCAAGCTTCATACAAAGACTCTTCATCCCTTTGCTTGAAACCCGTAATTTGAGCTCTTAGCATGTTGGTCTTTTCCGGTGGGTAGAATTTTTTGTAGAAAGCTAGAGCCAACTTCTTCCAAGAATCTATTCCAAGGGTGGCCTTATCAAGGCCCTTCAACCATTGCTTTGTGGTGCCGATTAAGGAAAAAGGAAATAAAACCCATCTAATTTGGTCTTGAGTCACGCCCGTTTGAGAGATAGCATCACAATAATCGCAAAAGGTTTCCATATGAGAATGAGGGTCCTCACTAGGCATTCCCCCGAATTGGCTTCTCTCAACTAGTTGGATGAAGGCGGACTTGGCAATAAAATTACCGGTGAGATGTTGCGGTGTAGGAGTACCATTTGGTAGATTCTCCTCGGTGGGTACGGAGTGTGACGAGAATTTTGGCATTGTAGGTGGATTTTGTAAGGTATTGTGTAATGGGTTTTCTTCTCCTTCTATTGCGAAAGGATTGACAAACTCACTAGTGGGTTGAACAACTTCACCAACACCTCTCAAATTCCTTCTAACAAGTCTCCTATTATTCGTCAAGGTTCTTTCGATTTCACGGTCAAAAGGTAACAAATCACTTTGTAACCTTCTAGACATGCAAAATATCAAACAACTCAAAAACAATTAGAACAAACCTTGAGGATTTTTACTTCCTCAAGGCGAAGAAAGACACAACTAATAACAAAAAGGAAATCTAAATCAAACAAACACCGTCCCCGGCAACGGCGCCATTTTTTGATCGAGTCCGTTTAGTATTCACAAATAGATAGATGTGGTCGTTGGTCACGGTCGAATCAAAACACAATTTATAGCTTAACAAGCAACTCTACAATTAGTAAAGAGGCAAGTAAAGGTCGGATCCCAAGGGACGGGAGTTGAAATGAGATTTCTATTGTAACTAGTGGTGTCTAAGGGGTGTCACAAATTGGGTTGATGTAGAAGGTTACTAAACTAGAATAACAATGAAAATAAACAAGCAAGATGAATTAAAGGGGGTGTAAACAATTGATTAAAGGCACTAGGGTGTCATGGGATCATAGGGGAATCATGGGATATGATCATACAAACATGTTCTCAAATTATAAGCAAGCAATTATTGTTGTGATGGATTGAGTTGGGTTATATCTTACAATCCTAGGAAAGTTTGGGTCCCGGAGCCGAATCGATTAGATTGTACAACACCTACAAGTCGACTTAATCTTCCCTACTCAACAACATGCATGGTCTAATGAGACTCGAGTTGGGTTATGTCTTACAAGTCTCATTGAAAAGATAGGAGATGATAGTAAATGCAAGGATTCATAGGCTTAGCATTTCATCAAATATAACATGTGCATGAGTTGAGATCAAAACAAGCAAGCAAATAAGATATGAAAGCATATTAATTTAAGCATGGATCATTCCCCATGTTGGTTTCCCCTAATCACCCATTAACCCTAGCTAAGAGACTACTCACTCATTATCATGTTGATCATGCTAGCAAGGTTGTCAATCATACCAACAATATGAAACATGATGAATAAATGAAAGTAATTAACAATAATTAAAAGGGGATTAAGAGATTATACCTACTAATGATTCCAATAATAAAGCAAGAATAATAGAAGTACTTGAATGCTAGATTGAGAGGTTGTCAATCTCCCAATAATAACCCAAATAATCTTCAATTACCCAAAATAAAGGATGAACAAAAGAGAGATTAAAGAACTAAAACTTGGATTAAAAATTGATTAAT
Organism: Silene latifolia; assembly: GCF_048544455.1. Lineage (NCBI taxonomy): Eukaryota > Viridiplantae > Streptophyta > Magnoliopsida > Caryophyllales > Caryophyllaceae > Silene > Silene latifolia. Next base: position 218,137,191 of record NC_133534.1, read on the forward strand.
ACTTGATTACAATATTGAAGAGAGATTTGATTGATATTAACTACACTAATTATTGATAAGAAGAACATGCTCCTCTAATTAGACTAATGGGGTATTTATAGTGAAAATTAGGGAGGATGCATTAGGGTTAACTAAGGGCTAAACTAGTAATTATACTTTTTAAGTAGAGCAAGGAGAAGCCGGTATTTTTGGAGAGAAGGGCTTCTCTTTTCGTAGCTTGAAGAAGACAACCCGTGCTGTGAAGGAATCCGGGCGGATTAGGGTCGGGACGGCCGGATTTGGTCGATGGAATCCGAGCGGATTCTGGGGAATCCGGGCGGATTGTTGAGGGGAATCCGAGCGGATTCCAGCTGGGACGCTCGGATTATGGCTAGGTGGGACGGGCGGATTGCTGACAATCCGCTCGGATTGTCGTCGCCGTGATACTTCTTCTTTTTCTTCCCTTTTCTTCATAAATTCCTTGGGGATTTCCTTGGGGACTCAAGGATCCTTTCTCAACATTGCTCTTCTACTATGATATGTACAAAGGCCTTCTAATCTTGTCTCTCCTTGATGCTTGGTCATTGGATTTGATCAATTTAGTCTTGTTTTGCCACGAAAATGCAAGATTCTTACTCCTTTCCTACCAAGGGATCAAAATCTCAAAGAATATGCAAAACAAAGAACTAAAGATAAGAAATGACCCAAATAAGCACTAAAAAGCATGGAAACAAGGGTAATTCGGGGGCTAAATATGCGCCAATTATGGTCACATCATATAGCCTAAGTACAACTGACAGTTTATTTTACTTGCAATCTGTGTATAAAGGCTTTTCAAAATCACTTAGTAGTTCTTCTACTATATTTGGCTCATCATAAACTCTTTCCTCAAACTGACTCATCATGTCTTCTAATCTATCACCCTCGTCGGTATTACGACCTTGATGACTATTTGTTGGAATTTATACTCTTTTTTCACCATGACGGTGCCAACAAGTGTATGTTCTATCAAATTCCCATTTATTCAAATAACGGAGTATTACGTCAACTTTGTGATGCATGAGATTATGACACATATAACAAGGACATGGCAACTTTTCATGATCTTCACTATTATTCTCTAAAGCAAATCTAATGAATTCCATAACTCCAGCAACATATTTTGAGTCCCCCAATTTTGACGATGTTATCCAACTTCGATCCATTTTTAAACACTAGCAAGGATTAAATAGATTATTACTAGTTTCGACAATGATAACAACAAAACAACTAAAGACATAATATATAGTGTAAAAAAAATTGTGAATAGAAGGTGAAACAACCAATGGAGAATTCATTAACTTGCGAATCATATAATCGTCAATCAAAATTAGGGTTTAACTTTACTGGGATTGAAAAAAATAAAACCATAATCAGTAAACTGAAAGTGACAAAATCAAAAAAACTACATAGTCCTTCAACAAAATTAGGGTTTAATTATACAAATTGATCCACGATTGAAAGAAAATAAAAAAAAAAATACCAAGCACACAGTAGAAAACTTACCAAATTGATGTGAGGTTGAAGACAATGATGCCGCTTTGCAGAATTTCGGCACGAAAGTCTTGGATTGTGGGATAAGTACTGGGATTATAAGAGCAAATTACCAAATTGATTAAGACGCCGTCGCTTTGAAGAAAACTTACCAAATTGATTCAATTATAATTATAAGAATAAGAGAATTTTGGTAGGTATATAATTATAAGAGCGAAATCAGATTTTCGGCACGATAGTCTCAAAATTTTTCCAGTTCTGGGATTGTGGGGATAAGTTGTGCGTGGTTATTTTGGGTGAGTGGTGGTATACAATACGGTGGTATGATGAGCGTTCTCTACTTTATTTTACTAATCAAGTAAATAACGGTTTTCTATATAAGCGTTCTCTATTCTTTTATTTGAACAACAGTTTCTTTAATCCTAAAAAACGCTCTTCACACAGCACAGTTCTCTATCTTGCGTTACTTATTCGCCCTTTTGTAGTAGTGTTTATTCATTAACATGGCTGCTATCCCCTTTAAAGCATAAGACATCTGAGCCATCTCTGTCTTCAACTCGTTATGACCATCTTCCCATATTTTCGGAGTTCCATTACCATCTTTGTCGTTAACCATAATTAACAACTTCCCAAGACAGATCTATTAAGGAATAAATCTAAACCTGGCTCTGGTAACCAATTTGATGTAAAACGCGTAGCTTTCAAATAAAGTTGCAGCAGAATTGTTGATTGTATTATGAGCGAGGCGTGTGATTGATGATATTGTGTGGATATTTGTGATTAAAGAACCGAAAATAAGGGATAGAGATAGCTAAATCTTGTTCGAACCTCGCGAGGTTATAGCTCGATTTGCTATAACTCAAGCTCGCAAGGAAGAGTCCTAAACTAATCTCGCAAGACTAATCTGAGTTCCTTACAAATTGTAAACTTTATTGAAATCTCAATGTCATCTGAAAAATAAGGCCACAACCGGTCCTTATTTATAGTCCTACTTGAAGTCATCAATCTGACTATAACTCTAATTCCTTAGCTTGCTAATTAAGCCATCTAATTCTTCTTAAATTAACTAGGAAATTTATTAAATAATAAACTACAACAATCAGATTTTTTAGAGCTAACAATTCTACTAAGATTAGGAAATACAGAGTTTCCTAATTTTATTCGAAAACAGCAAAATAAACTAAGTAGCTAATCCAACACGGTTTAGGACTAGGAAACCGTGCCTTCTCTTTCACGGCTGCTCCTATACGATCTAAGATTACATGTTAGCTAGTTGATCTGATTGATACGGTTTAGCTCCTTGCTGTCCAAGCTTCTTAATTCCCATCCCAAGTTAGCTCCATTACTTGATGCAAGCCTCATTTGAAGTCTTTCTTGGATGAGAAAAATGTCCTAACTAAGTAAGACCTCATTTTCTTGTTTCTTCGACTCTGCTTCTGCATCAGTACTAATAGGAAAGTTGTATATACAACTAGCCTAAGTACACGCATAGTTAACTTCCAACATTTTAAACTAAATAATTGTACTTTTCTCTCTCTAGACCTAGAGAGAGGCTTTTCTCTCTTTTGAGAGTTTAAATTTTCTTTAATAATAAATCAAAATTCCACTAACAATAATTAAACAATCTGGTCCGGTTCAAACTCGTCGTTAAAAGCTACCAACCAAAACAATATTTTTAACTTTACAAACTACTCTTAGTAAAGAGGTAAGTAAAGGTCGGATCCCAAGGGACGGGTATTGATGTAGGATTCTCAATTGTAAATAGCTATATCTTAGGGTGTCACAATTTGGGTTGAGGTGATGTGTAATCTAAACTAATCAACAAAATGAAAGTAAATTAATGAAAACAAAGCAAAGTAATTAAAGGGGTTTGTAAACAAATGATTAAAAGCACTAGGGTGTCATGGGTTCATAGGGGATTCATGGGAGTTGATCATACAAACATGTTCTCAATTAGATGCAAGCACTTATTGGTGTGATGGGATCGAGTTAGTGTATATCTTACATTCCCTAAAAATGTTTGGGCCCCGGAGCCGAGTCGTCTAGACTGTACAACACCTACAAGTCGACTTAATCCTTCCTATTCAACTCTATGCATGGTCTAATGAGGCTCGAGTTGGTTTATGTCTTACAAGCCTCATTGAAAAGATAATGGATGGTAAAAAAAATGCAAGGATTCATAGGCTCGCATTTCATCAAACATAACATGTGCATAGGTTGAAGTCACAACAAGCAAGCAAATTAATTATGAAAACATATTAGATTAAGCATAGATCAATCCCCATGTTTGTTTCCCCTACTTCCCCATTAACCCTAGCTAAGGAAACTACTCAGTCATGATCAAGTTTAGAATGCAAATAAGGTTGTCAATCATACTAACAAAGCAAAACATGACGAATAAATGAAAGTGATTAACAATAATTAAACAAGATTAAGAAGGAATTATACCTATGGAGATGATCCAAAATAATAAATCAAAGAATAATAGAAGTACTTGATGATTTATGGAAGGTTGTCAATCCTCCAAATAAACCCAAATAATCTTCTAATTACCCAAATAAAAGGAAGAACAATAGAGAAATTAAGGAAAGATTAAGATGTGATTAATATTGAGAATTGTGTTACAACTAAATTAAGACTAATTTAAGAGAGTATTAAGATTGGATTAGGAATTGATAAGATTTTGATGCTAATCTAGGTAGTACAAAGGGGTATTTATACTAAAGATTAGGTACAAGGATTAAGGTTACTAAGGGCTTAAATGAATATTAAGACCCTAAGAAAAATTGAGGAAATGCTACTCCTGAGGGAAATGCGCGGATCCTCCTTGCTAGTCCTGCCACGATCCGCTCGTCCCGTGCTGTGGCATGGGCTGTTCTGTCTTGGGACCCACTCGGATTAGGGGGGACGCTCGGATCCTTGCTGCACAGTCCGCTCGTCCTGGGTTCAAGCCACTCGGATCCTTGCAGTGTGGCACGCTCGGATCATGCTCGGGCCGCTCGGATCCTTGGGCAAAGTGCTTTTCTTCTTTAGCTCCTTAACAATCCGCAAGGATCGTGTTGAAGATGCAAGGATCTTTTCATCATTGCCCATTTCACTTTAATTATCTACTTAGGCCTCTAGTGTCGGTCTTCTTTTTGATGCTCGGTCATTAGATGCGATCCATTTAGCTCCATTTCGCTTCATAAATGCAAGGTTGACAATCCTTTCCTAACAAGGAGACAAAACCTCAAAGAATATGCAAGATGGGAAACTAAAGATAGTAAATGACCCAAATATGTGCTATAAAGCATGGAAACGAGGTTAATTCGGGGACTAAATGTGCTCAAATATGAGTCACATCACAATCATAGGTAGTGCTCTTTTGCATGCTTAGTTCTCAAAATCTTTTATCTTTAACGTTTGGTTTTCCCAACAATTTAATGATTGTAGAACTTTGTATTCTACTGGTTATTCCAATCAAAATTCCTTTATGTCCGAAACTTTGCTTTCAAAAGTAGCGAAAGCTATTTCGTCGCTTTTATTATTTCTTCTCTAGACGTTCCTCTTCTACTTAGCTTTTCTATATCAGAACCTTCCCTTTTCTCCCAGCTTTTATCCAATCTTTTCTCTAAAAAGCTCTTTCTTGCCTCAATATGGAAAATAATTACAATTTTTATACGAAATACATAAATCCTGCTTTAGAAAATATCTTTAATGATATTAACTTTAGAACAGAAGCTGCTAATAATTTGGGGATTCTAAGTGAGTGGAGATTTCCAAGGAGTGGAAGTGTTATTTCCCCTAACCCTAATGATTTAGGGGATTTTGTGGAATACTGGAGTAAGTATTTATTGGGGTTAGTGGATTATAGGCTTCTAAGTGCTTATAATGTCAACATAATACTTGAAGATTACTCAGCTACCTAGAGGACATGTGCATGTCAAGCGAATGGGTGATATTTATTATATTATCCATTTTAATGACATGCGTGATTTGCATGATGTTCTAGAACAAAGCATTATTGTTATTGATGGTGCCATATTGGTTTTGAAGAAGTGGCAGCTAGCTTTGGTTCCTAGAATTGTTACTTTCCCCACGGCTAGGGTTTGGGTGAGAGTTTGTGGTCTTCCTTTTGAGTACTTAAACATGAATGTTGCAAACATTATGGCTCAGCTCTTTGGGAATGATACAATTGTTGAGAAATTTGACAATATTTCGGAACATGATTATCTATGTATGAGGGTTTAAGTTCGTTGCGTAATCCTCTTAATCCGGGTTTTTTCTTAGCGCGTTGTGCAAACAAACTGAGATTCAGTTTAAGTATGATGAAATTTTCAAATATTGATGTGGGCGTATTGGACATAAAAGTGTTCAGTGTATTGAGGGGATACAGGATGTTATTGCTAGTATTAATAGCTCTTTGGAAAGAGATATTGATCGTGGGTTTGCTATATTCCAAACTAGGTATCAATTCACAATGTTTAATCTTAATCTTTGTGTTTTTCCTTCAACAACACAGTATGTTACATCTAGCTTTCGACTTGGTGAGCATAAAGGAGCTTATATCCCAGATGACTATCTCATTGAGCATGTTATCCGTTTTGATATGGGTTTGGTTGATTAAGGGAGAGTGTACCCGAGAATGGAGTTTGTTGTTAATGCTCTACCCCTTTGCCAGTCCTGTAATCTATGAGAATGTTGACATCCTAAATGAGCAGATGCAACAAGCACATGGGGATGAAGATGTTGTGGGTGCTAATGCTAATATAGAAGTTAATACAGTGGATCTGATGGTGCATGCAGAGGATATGGATCATCTGCTGGATCCTCAAATGGATCCGTGGATGCAAATGGGGATCAACTGGGAGCACATCTGATGATTCAAGGGAATGGTTCTCATCAGCTGGGTTTGCAGGTGCATACAAATGGCTTTATTCCATTAGAGCAGAAAATGGAGTTGGATCAAGGTTTCCATCAGGAAAATGGTATTTTGCAGACTCTGATTACACATGCAAATGGTACTATAGCAAATGGAGATGTGGCTGGGGATTTGGTCATCAATATTATTAAGCATTGCAATATTCAAAATGAGGATCTTTTGGTATGACCTGAAAAAATGGCAATCTTGTTTTTTTTATCCCATTCATAATCATTTACATAACAATGTTGAGTCTATGGCTGCTGATGCTAATTTTTTTTTTTGGTAAAATGCGAGCTGTATTATATATCATAAAAATCAATAATTACAAGCCTATAAACCAAATCAAACATATCAAATACTAAATTGGACTCAACAATATGAGCCAATCATACATCAATTCCTAGAGATTTTAACCAAACCTCATCTTGATAATCAATAGCCTGCTTATACTTGTGTTTCACATGGTGCTTGACATCCTCTTTGATCATCTGAACCACCATAGCAGGCATGAGTAGCATGGCATTGACCATGGCATTGTTTCGTTGAGCCCAAACCCGATAGTAGCATGCATTCAGAGTAAGAGCATAGACTTGTTTCTACACTTTTGTTCCTGTGATGGAGCAGTTCTATATTATTACATTAATATGGAGGACTGTTGATGTGACCATAATTGGCGCATATTTAGCCCCCGAATTAGCCTTGTTCCCATACTTTTTAGTGCATATTTGGGTCATTTACTATCTTTAGTTCTTTGTTTTGCATATTCTTTGAGATTTTGATCCCTTGGTAGGAAAGGAGTAAAAATCTTGCATTTTCATGGCAAAACGAGACTAAATTGATCGAATTCAATGACCAAGCATCAAGGAGAGACAAGATTAGAAGGCCTTTGTACATATGATAGTAGATGAGTAATGTTGAGAAAGGATCCTTGAGTCCCCAAGGAAATCCCCAAGGATTTCATGAAGAAAAGGGAAGAAAAGAAGAAGGAATTATGCTGAGATACAATCCGAGCGGATTGTCTCCAATCCGCCCGTCTCCTCACAGCACAATCCGAGCGGTTTCCTCCAAAGACGCTCGGATTGCACCGCCAGAATCTGCCCGGATTCTCTCCAAACCGCTCGGGTTCCATCGCCAGAAACCGCCCGTCCCGACACCAATACGCCCGGATTCCTCTACAGCACGATTTCCTCTTCTCCAAGTTAAAAAGAAAGAAGCCCTTCCTTCGGAAAATACCGGCTCCTCCCTGCTCAATCTAAAAAGTGTAATTACTAGTTTAGCCCTTAGTTAACCCTAATGCATCCTCCCTAATTTTCACTATAAATACCCCATTAGTCTAATTAGAGGAGCATGTTCTTCTTATCAATAATTAGTGTAGTTAATATCAATCAAATCTCTCTTTAATATTGTAATCAAGTATTAATCAAGTTTTAATCCAAGTTTTAGTTCCTTAATCTCTCTCTTGTTTATCCTTTATTTTGGGTAATTGAAGATTATTTGGGTTATTATTGGGAGATTGACAACCTCTCAATCAAACATCAAGTACTTCTATTATTCTTGCTTTGTTATTGGAATCATTAGTAGGTATAATCTCTTAATCCCTTTTTAATTATTGTTAATTACTTTCATTTATTCATCATGTTTCAATTTGTTGGTATGATTGACAACCTTGCTAGCATGATCAACATGATAATGAGTGAGTAGTCTCTTAGCTAGGGTTAATGGGTGATTAGGGGAAACCAACATGGGGAATGATTCATGCTTAAATTAATATGCTTTCATGGTTTATTTGCTTGCTTGTTTTGATCTTAACTCATGCACATGTTATGTTTGATGAAATGCTAAGCCTATGAATCCTTGCATTTACCACCATCACCTATCTTTTCAATGAGACTTGTAAGATATAAACCAACTCGAGTCTCATTAGACCATGCATGTTGTTGAGTAGGGAAGACTAAGTCGACTTGTAGGTGTTGTACAATCTAATCGATTCGTCTCCGGGACCCAAACTTTCCTAGGATTGTAAGATATAACCCAACTCAATCCATCACAACAATAATTACTTGCTTATAATTTGAGAACATGTTTGTATGATCAATTCCCATGATTCCCCTATGACCCCATGACACCCTAGTGATTTTTAATCAATTGTTTACACCCCTTTTAATTCATCTTGCTAGTTTATTTTCATTGCTATTTTAGTTAGTGACCTTCTACATCAACCCAATTTGTGACACCCCTTAGACATCACTAGTTTCAATAGAAATCTCATTTCAATACCCGTCCCTTGGGATCCGACCTTTACTTGCCTCTTTACTAATTGTAGAGTTGTTTGTGAAGTTATAAATTGTGTTTTGATTCGACCGTGACCCAACGACCACATCTATTTGTGAACACGAAACGGACCGATCAACTGTAACGCCACACTAGTCTGCAATAAGTTCGATGACAAACTTGTTGTAAACAAAGCCAAAGAAGAGGTGCTTTAATGATTCAGAAGCACTTTGACCAGGATGGCTTTGGCTTCTTAGGTCTGAGCCAGTCATAGCCTCTCCTTACAGTGTATCCTTGGGGATCAGGAGACCAGGTATTGTGAATATAGCCATCCTTCATAATTTCCTTCACTTTGCATATGTTTTTTCAAGTTAAAGTAGTGTCAGCAGGAGGCCGATAGTCGTACTAATCCTGCTGTTTTGAGATATATTTGATTAATCCATTTTATCCAAATTTATCAGACTTGCAATAAATCCAATCAACCAATTTAGCAATGATTTGAATGTTCCATGAACTCCGCCTTTTAATGCCAAGACCACCTTCATTTTTTGGGAGAGTGACATGACGTGACTCGTATTTATGCACATTTAGTCCCCTAACTAGCCTCGTTTTGTACCAAGGGGTTGACACGACTATTTGAGCTACCACTTGTCGACGAACTTATGAAATATCAGAAAATCGCTCTGTATGTTAAACATGCGGCCCAATCATCACTGGGTGTTTGGCAGGAGCTGCATAAATGAGGTATCTACAACCTTCAAAGCTTTGTTTGCCTCTCAAGGAATCAAACGCAAGACCACCCTTGCCTACCATCCACAAACTAGTGGGCAAGTGGAGGTCTCGAATCGTCAAATTAAGGCCATATTAGAGAAAGTGGTAAACAAGAGTCGAAAAGATTGGTCTCAAAAGCTACCTGATGTCTTGTGGGCTCTAAGAACGGCATATAAAACACCAATAGGCAAAACCACATACAAGTTTGTGTATGGCAAAGCTTGTCACTTGTCCCTCGAGTTAGAGCACAAATCATGGTGGGATCTCAAGGAAATGAACTTTGACATTGATATTGCTGGTGAGAAGAATTTCTCCAAATGAGTGAATTGGAAGAATTGAAGATGGACTCTTATGAAAGCTCAAGGATGTACAAGGATCAAACGAAGAAGTGGTATGATGCTAAGATCGTTGATAAGAAGATAAGTGTGGGAGACCTAGTTCTCCTTTTCAATTCAAAAGTAAAAGTGTTCCCGGGCAAGCTCCACTTTATATCGTCTGGACCTTTCAAAGTGATGGGTATCTCACCCTATAGCGAGTTTGAGCTTTGGAGCGAAGAGGGTGGAAGCTTCAAAGTTAACGGCCAAAGAGTGAAAAGATACTACCACGAAGACGAGAGAGGTACCATTAAAATACTCTACCTCGGGGACACACTTCCTGAGGAGGAATCTGTTTGAAAAACTATCTCAAGTGATAGGTTTGGCGGAGTTCTTCAAGAACCACCATTTGTAAATATTCGTTCCCTAAACTTGCCATGCATGTAGTTAGACCATGATATAGTTTGGATTGTTTAACTTGTGTTACTTTGGAGTTGGTGATGGGAGGTCACATTGAGTTGCTCGATGGTAGAATGAGGAATACAAGCGTTACCCTCACTTGGCCATTTCCCGACATAGTGAGTAGGTAAAATAGAGGAAAACAAGAGAAGACGGGCTAAGTGATGAATTAGGGTTTTATTACTTTGAAAAAAAGGAGCAAATCAAGCATAAGAAGGCCTCTGCCGGTGGATCGCCACCCGATGCCCCCCTCCCCCACCGGCACCAAGGCATTTCAAAATTGGAATTTAAAAAATTGAAGAAATCAAGTGCCACTCTCTGCCGGTGGACCGGCAACCGGCTGGCCCACCGGCACCGAGCACTTTATTTTTTGAGAAAAAACTGATCAAGTGAAGTGAAGGGGTGGTGCGAGCCGGTAGGCCGGCAGTAGGCTAACCGGGCCGGCTGGGAACACCACCATGAAGATTACAAGTCCAAATTGAGGTGAGATGAGTCACCAGCCGGTAGACCGGCAATCGGCTCACCGGCTGGGACTCCCCATATGTTGAATCCACGAAGGAAAAGGGAGAATAAATGCTCCCTACCAGTAGACCGGCAGCCGGCTCGCGGGAAAGGGACAACAAGTATGCTGAAAACATGAAGCAAAGGAGTGAAGAAGAGCTCTCTGTTGGTGGACCGGTAGTCGGTACCCCCACCAACACCGATCACTTTTTATTTTGAAGAAAAAAATCGATGAAATTTAAAAAATAAGGAACCCCCGGCCGGGTGACCGACGGCCGGTCCCGAGACAAGGTGGGAGCCCCTGAAACCCGAATTAAAACACACGACAACCCTTCTTCTCTTCATTATTTTTAAAATTCTTCTTCTCTGTAAACACAAATACTCACTCAAATCTCCCTCAAACTCAACCAATCCTTCCCTCACTCAAACTCATCAGTGGCTTCCAAGAGAACTCGAGGTGACCTAGAAAGGACTCAAGCAGAGTTGGTTGCGGCAGCGAGCTCGGATACGAACCCCGATCCTGATTTTTCGGGTCTAGAATTCCCCACTTCCACTCTAAAAGGTAAATTCATACACTTTAAAAATCGCCCCGTTCACTCTACTCGCTTTATATGCCGCCCTTCGATGAGAAACTTAGGGTTAGATAAGGAAACCGAAGTTCTGTCAAGGGTTTGGGGATGAAGGACATGTATAACTTGCATGAGAGAACTTATCCCCTGATGTGACTCGTATTTACGCATATTTAGTCTCCTAACTAGCCTCATTCCTACGCTTTCTAGCATGCATCAGGGTCGTTTCTTATCTCTAACTTCCTATTATGCATATTTTATGAGGTTTTATGCCCTTGGTAGGAGAGGAGTGCTAGCCTTGCTTAAACGGAGCAAAATTGATCGCATCTAATGACCAAGCAACAAGGAGAAGACCAATACTATAGGCCTAAGTCAACAAAAGAAGTAAATGGGCAATGATTAAGGACCCCCACGACCCCTAAAGGATCCCCACGAGTTAAGGGGTAGCCAAATGAAAGAAGAAGCAAAACTGCCCTTCAGGACATGCGTCCTAGAGCAAGGACGGGCGTCCCTATGGTAAGGACGGGCGTCCCCATAGTCAGCCCGGACGTCCCCAAGGCAGGATGGGCATCCCACAGAGCAGGAGGAGTGTCCATCAGAAGGAGGTCGTGCGTCCCATGCAAGGACTTGCAAGGCGTTGGACTTCATTTAAGAGGCTTAATCCTCATTTAAGCCCTTAGTTAACCTAATACTTGTACTTCGTATAAATACTACCTTGTAATAGGAGATTAGTAACAAGTCAATTAGAGATTAGACATCAATTAGCGTAATTACACTTTAATCCTTCTTTAATTATTGTTCAAGAATTCTTAGATCTAGTTGGGTAATTGAAGATTATTTGAGTTTTTATTGGAGAATTGACAACTCTTCACATCAATCAAAGTTTTCTTCTATTATTCTGTCCTTTCCATTTGATCATCTTAAGATTGGTATAATTTCTTTACTCCTTACTTAATTATTGCTTATTTCTTTACTCTTCCATCATGTGTATACTTGCTAAGATGATTGAAACCATTGCAACATGTTTTCCATGATAATGAGTGCGTAGTTCCCTAATAAGGGTTAGTGGGGGATTATGGGAGTTAATGATGGGGTAGATTTATACTTAATAAGTTCATATGAATGCTTGCTTGTTTTAATTTCAATTTATGCACATGTTATGCTTGATGAAATGCTTGATTGACAACCTAACATAATTCTCTTATCCTTTCAACAAGACCTGTAAGACATAAACTAACTCAAGGCTTGTTAGACCATGTATATAGTTCAATAGGGAAAACTAAGTCGATGTAGGTGTTGTAAAATTTTGTTCAACTCGGCTCCGAGACCTAAGTCTCCCTAGGAATTGTAAGATATAAACTAACTCGATTCCATTACAATAATAATTGCTTGCATCTATGTAACTTATTTATGTGATCTCATCATGATTCCCCTATGAACCTATGATACCCTAGTGTTTTTAATCAATTGTTTCAAATTCTATTTGCTTTCTTTGCTTTGATTTCATTTATTTAGTTTTCCTTTGTTAAGTAGTTTAAATTGCCAATCTCAACCTCAACCGAAATTATGACACTAAGACATAGCTATTTACAACCGATAAGTCAATACAATACCCGTCCCTTGGGATCCGACCTCTACTTGCCACTCTACTAAGAGTAGTTTGTTGAGATTATAAATATTTTTTGAGGGCATAAAATATGTTGGACCATAATTATATAAGTTTTGATAATGACAAGTATTATGATTTGTAATATGTTATACACTTGTGCTTGTAATTGTTTGTTAAATGGTGCATATCTTAGTTGACAATTACCATGAAGACTAATTATGGTTTTAGCATATGATGGAATTCTCATGATGAATTTGGAGCTTGGTAATCAAGTTTGGTTATGGTTGTTTTGCCTATAACCATAGAAGACTAAATCAAGCAAAACAATATATTATTTGATGGGAGCTCAAGATGAAGAGTTTCTAGATCAAAATGAAGAAAGAAACCTATATTTGAAGATCTCATGAAAATTAGGGATATAGGATTTCATTCTATAAATGGTATGAACAAAATGGTTTTTGAGAAAGTATGGTTATAGCTATTTCATCTCTAACCTTACCTATCAAAGTTCTTGGTTATAGCTATTTGACCTATAACCATAAACGACTTATAAGAGAGCACAATCTAAGCTTTGGATTCACTTATTATTTCGAAAATTAAAGTGATATTTATACTATATCTTTTCTAGATGAAATTGGTAATATAGATTATATTAATCCTACTGATTTATCATACAACTTATGGGTTGTTATGTGATCTAGGGTTTCTAATCATATTATCTTAGTTTTATAAATTAAAACTAATTATTATTAGGGTTAAAATTAGAGTAAAATGGATTATGGCCATATCACGTTCTAGTAAAAAATATCCTAGTAGTAATTAGGGTTTTTATATAAGAGGTATTTCATAGATAAAAATAAAAGATTTGACCTAGCCCACTTCAAGATTTTTCGGACCAAAGGGGCACTACTACAGATACAGGCTATAACAACGGTTAAAAATTGTTGTTATATAAAAAAGCGGACGTTGTTAATGCGTCCGTTGTAAAAGGTTTTAACAACGGTTGGTTTTCTTAAGGAACCCGTTGTTAAAACTATTAACAACGGTTTCAAGTATAAAAACCCGTTGTGGAAAGTGTGACTCAATTTTGGGGGAAAGTTATAACAACGAGTTGTAATATACAAAACCGTTGTTATAACTAAAGACAACGGGTTGTTTATAAATAACCGTTGTTGTTTGTTTTTAAAAAAAAAAAAAAATTAAATATTCCTAGATGCATGCATAATTACGGCCCGTTATAATTCCGATGCATGAATTATTACTGCCATCCCTGTGCATATGAATGGACAATATGGAATGAGAAGGGTTAGTAATAAGATTTGAAGCAGCAAAGAGAGATATGATGATGATTATGGCACAACTTCCTAACATATATATTAATTAAAAAACAACTCAAACCACACATTTCTTAGTATAAATACATGCATTATCTCAACTAACATTCCATTATCTCACTATACATCTCCCAAACCCTAACTGCTAAAACAAACTCCAAATAAACCCTAATTAATCTTTCAAACAAACTCCAAACTCCATCAACAAAATGAATGATATCATCCTTAAGTCTCTTACTATGATCGAGAACAACAACAGTTTCATCCGCCGGTTGCTCCACATTGAGGAAAGTTTCAGGAGCTACCTTGTGGATGCTCGATCCCATCTTGAAGGACGCCAAAAAAAGATGGCTTGACAGAGCAAAGAAAGCGATTGCGGCTATATGACGATATAGCAACTGCTGAACGGAACCTCCAAATAGGCAAGGAGGAGAGGATGGATATCATAGAAGAAAATAAGACTCTCTATGAAAATATAAGAATTGCATTTTTATTAATGTATTTTTTTTTTTTAATTTATGTATATATATATATATATATATATATATATATATATATATATATATATATTAATTATGTTTATCATGCATTCCTCTCTTCATCTTGCTTCTTCTTTGTTTTAGTTTATTTAATTTGTTTTACTAGCTAATTAAGCGAACAATACTTAAAGAAATAACATAATGATCGATAAAAACACATACATGCAAATGAAATAATTAGAAAAAGAAATAATGACGATGAAAGACGATGAAACCAACAGTGACGGCGAGATTTACCTGATAATTAGAGAAAGTAAGAGACAATGAAATCAACAGTGACGGCGAGAAGATAAAGCGACGATGAGAAAGAGAGAAAGAGACGATGAGAAAGTGTGTGTTTTGTGTTTGTGTTTGTGTTTGTGTTTGTGTTTGTGTTTGTCTGCTGTGTTTGTGTTTGTGTATTAAGGTTTGTGTTTTGTGGCTGTAGCTGATTTGTGTTTGTGTGGTTTATAGTTTGGAAGGTATTGACAACGGTTATTAAACAAAAACCGTTGTTAAAACATTTTAACAATGATTGTAAAACAACACTCGTTGTCAAATAAGTTTTAACAACGGGTTTCAAAAGTAACCGTTGTGATTACTTTTCACTAACTTTGCGTCAATTTTGCGCCAAATTATTAACAACGGTTGTGCATGTGTGACCCGTTGTTAAAACTTATAACAACGGTTGTTATAACGATACCCGTTGTAATTAATTTCAGTAAAATTCGCGCCATACATTCTACAACGTCTATTGTGATTTTCGTGAATAATCGTTGTTAAAGGGGCATTGTAGTTGCCTGGATTTGTAGTAGTGGGGGTGGCTAGGGTTCGAATCTTTGACCTAGTTTTAGGTTTTTCTACTCCTATAAATACCAAAGTATTTCATTAGAAAAAGTAAGACACTCATTTGAAAAAACTTTTGCAAAATATTTAAGCATATTTCGAATTCAATCTCTTCATATTTGCAAATTATTTTTGAAACCCTAATTGTGTCCGAAGCTAAAACCGCGTGCCTCTCTTTAAGTCAATCATTCTCGTTCATCTCATTAATAGGATAATAGTACTCATTGTATTCATACTCGTTCATTAACGTGAACCCTAGTAGAATCTAGTAGTACTTTCTTATTAACATAAGATAGAAATCGAGTATTTAACGATACTCAAGTTGAGTTACAACTATAGTTAGTTGTACGAGTTAGATTGATAATTTGTAATCCATAGAAAGGTACTAAAGTTATTAATCGAGAATAGTGGACGTAGGTTTCGACTTGTGAAACTGAACCACTTCAAAAATTTCGTGTGTCTCATTTATTTACGCATTTAATGTTTCATTTTCACACATACGATAAATTAATTAGTCAAGTTTAATTAATAAACTTCGAGTAATTAATCAATTATCAATAAATCGAAAAAGTGGGCAAGAGTTCTACATACTCAATTCACCTCCCCCCCTCTTGAGTATATATTTTTATAGACTCTTCAATTGGTATATGAGACTCGTGCTCTTGATAGCCTAATAGCTAGGGGTTGATCTACTTTTTCATTTCTTTATTTATTTTTTCCGCTACTATATACGTGTGAAATGGATTCCAAATACCTCAAATGTTCCGTCTTTGATGGGAAGAACTATGGTTTATGGAAAAACATTATGACACACTACATTAAAGGTATTGATTGGGAATGTTGGAGAATTGTTCAGAGGGGTCCTATCAAAATTTTGGTAGGAACGACTGAGGGTCCTTCCTATGAGAAAAAAGAAGAAGACTATATCGAGGCTGACTACAAGAAGGCAGAAAAAAATTCAAAAGCGATAAGTCTACTACAAAATGGCATGACTTCAACTGAATTTGATCACTTTTCTTCTTATACGACTGCCAAGGAGATATGGGATGGGTTGGAATTGGCCTATGAAGGAACGTCCATTGTTAAGAAAAATCGTATTGATCTTTTGATACAAAAATACAAACTATTTTCTATGGAGCCTAATGAGACACTTGATAGCATGTCAACACGGTTTTTAAGTATCATAAATGAACAAAAAAATCTAGGTCGCACTTTTCCGACTGAAGACATAGCTAGAAAAGTTCTTAGAAGCTTAACAAAAAAATGGCGTCCTAAGGTCACTGTTATGGAGGAATGTCGTGACCTCACTAACCTCTCATATCAAGAACTCATTTGAGCCCTAATTGCGGTGTAAACCCTATGGGTAGGCAACAATGCACTGGATCTTGCAGGACACTTTAAAAATATCAAAAGATCTTGAAAAATTCTGAAAATTTGTGGTAATTTAATTTGGATACTAAACTAAGACTGAGCCAAATTTCATGAATTTTGAAGAACTCTAAGTATTTTTTATGCTACCTGAAACAGCCTGAAATCCTGAGATTTGCAGACAGACTGATTCAACTGTGAATGTGACTTGTTTGAGTGACTCAAGGATACAACTAAGACCCTAAACTCCCTCAGAATATTCACAGGGGATTTAAGATTATAACTTAACAAAATTCAGACTCAAATCCACATATTGACACAGGATTTAAACTGGACTTTGCTCAACACAATTAAAATGAACCACAGTTGAACACAAGTTCAAATTAATGATGCCAAACTAACTTTGATCAATTAACCACAGAGTTCACAGGTTAATCATCAGGTCAGGTTTCTAAACTACAGTTTAACACAAGTTTGAAAGAAATGAGAGAAGTCTCAAGGCTAATTTTCATTCAAAAACAATCTGCTTAAAACAGATGAGACACAGGTCCTTATATAGTCCTTGTCTTTGCATTACAATTCAAAACCCTAGCGTCCAATGGTCCAGAATTAATCTAAGATGAATACACACAACATAAATTATCTTACAAGCTGGTAATTAAAGTGAACAAGTGAAAACAAAAAGCAATTGGGTAAAACAGACTGAAATAAAGCATGGTTGCAGGCTGTCAGTGTCAGTTGTCCTCTTGTGCACAGTTTGCTGTTTATTTGGTGTCTAGCTGAAGTCAAGGCTTGTTGTTGTTACCTATGGCAGGCTTTATAGAAAAGTTGCAGCAACTCTTCTAAAGGAGCCTTACAAATGCCTCACCAAATAAGGAAATGTTGCTTTATGCTTTATCTCTAACATGTGATTGCCTTGCTTTCCTGTTGCTGGAATTTCTGCTGAATTACACTTCATTTTAGGATGGCTGGTAGGATACTTAGGGACCTTGCTTGGACTATCAGTTGAGGCCTGCTCCAGCTGGCCATGTAGGCAGCTGATAACTGGACCTGGTGAACCTCTTAACTGGTTGAATTGGGGGTGGTTCATTGGGTGTTGCTGGAACTTGGACTGTGGCCTGATCAGAATTGGGTACCCCTGATTCAGCTCCTGCTGCAGCCTCCCCTTCTTGAAAAGGGCTTGACCTCAAGCCTGGTCCCTCTTCATCATCAGACTCACTATAGTAAGGACTCAGGTCTGCTATATTGAATGTGTCATGTACCCCATACTCACCGGGAAGGTCTATCTTGTAGGCATTTGAACCAATTTTCTCAATGACCTCTAAAGGACCCTCTGCCCTAGGCATCAGCATGTTCTTCCTCTTAGCAGGGAACCTCTCCTTCCTTAAGTGGATCCATACAACATCACCTGGCATGAATTCTTTCTTCTGCTTAGGACTCTTGGCCTGCTTCTTATACCTGTCATTGGCCTTTTCAATTTGTCTCTTGACAGTTTCATGGAGCTTCAGCATCTGCTCCAACCTTTTCTTAGCATCATAGTCCTTTTCTTCCTTAGGAACATTTGAAAGATCTAAGGGCATCAGAGGATTGATCCCATAAACCACTTCAAATGGACTGTGACCAGTTGCAGATGCAGGAGCTCTGTTGAAAGCAAACTCAGCTTGTGGCATTTTTAAATCCCAGTCCTTCAAAGACTTGCTAACAATGCATCTCAATATCCTTCCCAAGGTTTTATTAGTGACCTCAGTTTGGCCATCTGTCTATGGGTGGTGTGAGGTACTAAACAACAACCTGGTATTGAGCAGCTTCCACATGGTCTTCCAGAAATAACTCATGAACTTGACATCTCTATCTGAGACTATGGTTTAAGGAACCCCATGTATCCTGACAATATTACTGAGATAAAGCTCAACAACATTCACAACATCCTCAGTTTTTTTTACAGGCTATGAAATGAGCCATTTTGCTGAACCTGTCAACTACAACCATCACTGAATCATTCCCCCTTAAAGTCCTTGGTAAGGCTATGATAAAATCTATGCTCACATCCTCCCATGGCTTGTTTGGCACTGGTAATGGTGTATAAGGGCCTCCTTGGAATGAGCTCTTAGCCTGCTGGAAGATGGATCATTTTCTTAGCATCACCTGGACATCTCCCATCATTCTAGGCCAATAGAACTGCACCTGTAAGATGTCCAGAGTCTTTTGAACCCCAAAATGACCTCCTAAACCATTGGAGTGGACTTATTTGATCAGAAGTTCCCTGTATGAGCCTCTTGGAACACACAACTTGTTTCCATGGAATAGAAAACCTTTCTGCAGCAAGAATTTAGTTCCCTGAACTTTAGTTCCTTCTGTTTGAGCCAACCAATCTTCATAGAAATCAGGATCATCTTTATACAGCTCCTTCATAAACTCAAACCCAAGAACTTTCTGTTCCATGACTGTCAGCAATGAATATCTCCTAGACAGTGCATCAGCAACAATGTTTTGCTTTCCCTCCTTGTACTTGCTTGAGAATGTGAAGGATTGCAAGAACTCAACCCACTTAGCATGCCCGTGATTCACTTGGCTGGCCATTGATGTATTTTGAGCTTCATGATCTGAATGAAGCACAAAAGGTTTTGGCTTAAGATAATGGCCCCAATGCATAAGAGCTCTGACAATGGCATAAAACTCTTTGTAATAGGTGGAGTAGCTCGGCTTGGCTCCACTCAGCTTCTCACTAAAGTAAGCCACTGGTTTTCTTTCCTGAATCAGCACAGCTCTTAAGCCAACTCCACTGGCATCACATTCTACCTCAAACAAATAGTTGAAATCGGTAGCCTGAGAACAGGTGCCTCACACAGCATTCTCTTGATCAGGGTGAATGCTTGTTGAGCATTCTCAGTCCATTTGTACTCTCCTTTCTTCATACACTCAGTGATTGGGGCAGAAACAAAGATCAAGTTCTTAATAAATCTTCTGTAAAAGGAAGCAAGGCCATGGAAGCCTCTTACTTTAGTGATGCTCTTAGGGATCGGCCAAGATTTTATAGCATCAATCTTATCATGATCAACAAAAATTCCCCTCCCGGAGATGATGTACCCTAAGAACTTGATCTCAGAAGCCAAGAAGGTACACTTCTCTAACTTTCCAAACAGCTTGCTGCCTCTCAGGATTTGGAACACTTTCTCAAGATGGCTCAAATGTTCTCCTATGGATTTGCTGTAGATGAGGATATCATCAAAGTATACCACAACAAACCTTCCCAAACAAGGCCTTAACACTTCTGTCATTAATCTCATAAACGTGCTGGGGGAATTTGATAACCCAAATGGCATAACCAACCACTCATAGAGCCCTTGCTTAGTTTTGAAGGCAGTCTTCCACTCATCACCTTCTCTGATTCTCACTTGGCAATAACCTTGCCTAAGATCAATCTTAGAAAAGATCCTGGCACCACTTAACTCATCTAGCATGTCATCCAATCTAGGTATAGGGAACCTATACTTGACTGTGATATTGTTGATATCTCTGCTGTCAATACACATCCTCCAAGTGCCATCCTTCTTAGGCACCAATAGTGCTGGGATAGCACAGGGACTCAGGGATTCTCTTACAAACCCTTTACTAATTAGCTCATCAATCTACTTCTGCAATTCTCTTGTAGCATTAGAATCACACCTTTATGCAGGTCTGTTAGAGAGTACAGATCCTGGCACAAGGTTAATCTGGTGCTCAATACCTCTTAGTGGGGGCAATCCACTAGGTAATTCAGTAGGGAAGACATCCTGGTATTGCTCCAGTAATGGTCTAATCTCTGCTGGCAGTTGATGCTCCACACCCTCATGAATCTCTTTGGATAGCAAGATAAGAACAGGTTGCTCTTGCTGTATTTTCTTGACCATTTCTCCTTCAGATAGAAACAAGACTCCATTGAGCCCATCAGTCACACTTGGACTCCCATAGTTCTTCTGATTAGGTGGTAGGGGGGTCAAAGTGATCTTATTACTACTTTCCTTGAAGGAATATGTATTGCTTCTTCCCTGGTGGATAGAATTCTTATCAAATTCCCATGGTCTACCCAACAGTAGGTGGCAAGCATCCATAGGGACCACATCATACAAGATCTCATCCTTATAAACATTGCCAATTGAAAATGGAACCAGGCATTGTTTGTCACCTTGACTTCTGCTCCATTGTTTAACCATGTGAGCTTGTAAGGGTTGGGGTGCTCCTGGGTGCTAAGATTGAGTTTATTAACCATGGTGACAGATGCCACATTGGTGCAGCTTCCCCCATCAATGATTAAATTGCATACCCTTCTCTAAATAGTACATCTACTCCTGAAAATGAGGGATCTCTGATCCTTCTCCAATGGTGCCTGTTGAGAGTGCATTACTCTCCACAAAACAAGACTATGGCCTGTATCAGGGTGAGCCAAGAATTGTTCCTTGTTGGGTTCCTCCTCAAGAGTTGTCTCCTCATTCACTGGCTCCTCCTCATACTCAACTGAACCCTCTCTTTCCCACTCTTCTACTTTCATTGCTGTCACTGCTCTCTTGGAAGGACAGTCCTTCCTAAAGTGACCATACCCTTGGCATTGAAAGCATTTAATCTTTTCTTTGGCCAGAGGTGAGTTGGACTTAGGGAACATGGGTGCCTTCCCCTTATCTCCTCCAGCTTGGGATACTGGTTTAGGTGGCTCAGCAATTTTAACACCAGTGTAGGGTCTAAAGACATGTTTGGGTTTAGGTGGGGCAGGTTTAGACTTCCCCATTTTTTCCACTCTGAGTGCCAAGTTTACAACATCATCATAAGACCAAAGTGGTTGCATTCTAACCTTAGTAGCCATGTTCTTGTCAAGCCCTTCTAAGAACCTAGCAATCCTTTGTTCAGGCTTCTCATTTATCTCACATTGTAAGGTTAGCTGTTCAAACTCTCTCAAATAGGTCTCAAGTGGTCTCTCATCCTGCCTAAGTTTTGACAGCTTGATGAACAGATCCTGGGTATAATCCTTGGTAACAAATTTATCCAGCATTTTCTTTTTAAGCTTAGACCAAGATCTAATGGGTTCTTTCCCTTCCCTTAACCTCTGATGTTTAAGGTTGTCATACCACAGTGATGCATAACCCTTTAATTTTAGCACAGCAACTTTACAAGCCTTAGTATCATTGTAATTTTTGAATTCAAATATCTTTTCAACATCCCTAATCCATTCTAGTAAGTCATCAGGATTAAGACTACCAGAAAAATTAGGAATTTCTACCTTTAGATGCTTGTCTACTTGCTCAAAAGCCTCCTCTTGGGTTCTGATGCTTTGCCCAGACTCTGACTCATAACCGGGTGGTGGTTGTCCTCTCCCTGCTCCCATAAAGAAGCCTCTGCCTCTGCCTCTTCCTCTTGGAGGTGGTTGCCTCCTGGGATCATGGTTTGGAAACCTTTGCATCACCACATGAACAACATTGAGTAGTGTGTCTACATTTCCTGCAAGTGTTTCTATTCTGGTTTCAATACTAGCAAGTCTCTCTTCACTCATGGTTGTTTTTGTGTTTTTAATGTAGGTAGGGATAATGATCTCACAGCTTCTCTCAGCCCAAGACTAACACAAAGGTGAAATTGTGTTAAACCTGAGCTCTGATAACCAATATTGCAGTGTAAACCCTATGGGTAGGCAACAATGCACTGGATCTTGCAGGACACTTTAAAAATATCAAAAGATCTTGAAAAATTCTGAAAATTTGTGGTAATTTAATTTGGATAGTAAACTGAGACTGAGCCAAATTTCATGAATTTTGAAGAACTCTAAGTATTTTTTATGCTACCTGAAACAGCCTGAAATCCTGAGATTTGCAGACATACTGATTCAACTGTGAATGTGACTTGTTTGAGTGACTCAAGGATATAGCTAAGACCCTAAACTCCCATAGAATATTCACATGGGTTTTAAGATTATAACTTAACAAAATTCAGACTCAAATCCACATATTGACACATGATTTAAACTGGAATTTGCTCAACACAATTAAAATGAACCACAGTTGAACACAGGTTCAAATTAATGATGCGAAACTGACTTTGATCAATTAACCACAGAGTTCAGAGGTTAATCACCAGGTCAGGTTTCCAAACTACAGTTTAACACAAGTTTGAAAGAAATGAGAGAAGTCTCAAGGCTAATTTTCATTCAAAAACAATCTGCTCAAAACAGATGAGACACAGGTCCTTATATAGGCCTTGTCTTTGCATTACAATTCGAAACCCTAGCATCCAATGGTCCAGAATTAGTCTAAGATGAATACAAACAACATAAATTATCTTACAAGCTGGTAATTAAAGTGAACAAGTGAAAACAAAAAGCAATTGGGTAAAACAAACTGAAATAAAGCATGGTTGCAGGCTGTCACTGTCAGTTGTCCTATTGTGCACAGTTTGTTGTTTATTTGGTGTCTAGCTGAAGTCAAGGCTTGTTGTTGTTACCTATGGCAGGCTTTATAGAAAAGTTGCAGGAACTCTTCTAAAGGAGCCTCACAAATGCCTCACCAAATAAGGAAATGTTGCTTTATGCTTTATCTCTAACATGTGATTGCCTTGCTTTCCTGTTGCTGGAATTTCTACCGAATTACATTTCATTTTAGGATGGCTGGTAGGATGCTTAGGGACCTTGCTTGGACTCTCAGTTGAGGCCTACTCCAGCTGGCCATGTAGGCAACTGATAACTGGACCTGGTGAACCTCTTAACCAGTTGAGTTGGGGGTGGTTCATTGGGTGTTCTTTGGAACTTGGATCGTGGCCCGATCGAATTGGGTACACCTGATTTAGGTCCTACTGCACTAATGGCTCATGAACTCAATTTAAATGCTGATGAAGCAGAAACGAGCACTCGAAAGAGTATGGCGCTCGCAAGTGAAAACAATGAGTCCGATCTAGAGGATGAAACTGTGTTGTTTGCCAAACGTTTTAGGAAGAAATTTTTCAATTTTAAACAAAATAAAACGCTTAACAACAATAAGTCTTCTAACAAAAGGTCTTCTGATTCAAAAACTTCTTTTGCAAATAGAGGTTGCTTCAAGTATGGTGATTCTGAACTTATGATCAAAGATTGCCCCACGTGGAAGAAAATAAAAGACAAAACCCAGAGAGACAAAAATAAGAATGAATTCAAGCAAGTCTTGATGGCTTCATGCTGGGGAGATCTAGATAAACAGGTCGATGAGGAGTCCGAAGATGAAGAAGTTGCAAATCTATGCTTAAGCAGCATAAGTTTAGATATTGATAATGATTCAAGTTCAGAATTATGTTTCATGGGAGAATCCGAATCTGATGAAGATAAAGATGAGGTAAGTTATCTTGAACTTAAGAAACAAGTTAAGAAATTATCCAAAAGTGCTTTAGTTAAGTATTTTGAACAATCGTTGGATCATTGTCACGAGCAAAGTCTTGAGTTAAAAGAATTAAAAGAGCAAATAATGGACATTGCTGAAGAAAATCAATTGCTTAAAGCAAAAGCCAAGATATTGAAATCTAAAGCTACCGTTGATGATACTGAAGCTTTGAATTCAATGGCAAATGAGAAGAAGGCTCTTGAATCTAAGGTTATAGCTAATGAAGCCATAACCAAAGAGCTGAAACTCAACATTAAGCAACTTCAAGCCAAGGTTACAGCTAATGAAGCTATAACCATGGAATTGAAGAAACTTAATGAACTTCAAGAAACCGAGATTTCAGCCAAAGATGGTACAATCTCAGATCATAAAAAGGAAATTGATTTTCTTAATAAGCAACTAAATGAAAAGGAGATTAATCAAGCAAATATCTCAAAACAATATGAAGAGAAAATTGCTAAGTTAAATAATCTTAGTAAAGGTAGCTCTTCTACGGAAATTAAGATTGATCATACAAAATGAAATGAAGAAATACAATCCTTAAGAGAACTACTTCTTCATGCACGTAAGGTTCACGATAAATGGGAAGGAAGTACAAAGGTTTTAAACTTCTTAACAGAAAAATCCGATAACAACATGAAAATGGGATTAGGGCATGAATGCTATGGTCGTAGGGATCCTTCTAAATGCAAGGCTACTCCCTCATATTGAGATTTTAGAAAACAAGAGTACGCTGATTTACACGAGTACTTAATTTGTACTTACTGCGGTGATAAAGGTCATATAAAGGTTAATTGTGTAAAACATGCACATGATATTCGGAAAAATGTCAAGACCCACAAAGCATGTGAAGTAGTAGTTGAAGACGAGTATTCCACCATTGATGAACCAAACGATAATGAAGAACGAAATAATGAGTTTCGATGGTTTTATGATACGCGTTTTGATTTTCAAAGCAGAAAGAATGCTCCTAAACAAAACACAAATGAAACAACGAAAGCTCAAACAAATAACATTAAGAAGTCTAGATCTTATCATAAAACACGTGAAAAGAAAAGGATAGTTAGACAAATTTGGGTTCGGAGAGACTTGGTTTATAGAGAAACTAACATCAAAGGATCCAACTTAGCTTGGGTACCTAAAAATTGCCTTTGAATTATCTTGCAGGTCGTGGTGAAAGAAAACAATCAGTGGTATCTTGACAGCGGATTCTCAAGACATATGACTGGAGACAAAAATCTATTTCTTTCACTCAAACCTTTTAATGGCGGCAAAGTCACCTTTGGAGACAATAAGAAAGGTAAAGTAGTAGGAATTGGCAAAATAGGTATCTCTCCCTCTCATGCAATTAGTGAAGTATACCTCGTAGAGGGTCTTAAACATAACTTACTAAGTATCTCACAATTATGTGATAAAGGCAACAAATTCGTATTTCATTCATATGGTTGTCGAATCATAATTGAGGGAACTAGTAATGTCATCCTTGAAGGGCAAAGAAAGAGAAATGTATACATGATTGATTTAAATGCTATTTCTACTAACTCTTTTACATGTATGAAAGTAACTTTAGATGATATATGTTTGTGGCATAAGAGGTTTTCACACATAAGTTCAACCATTTTAAACAAACTCAAAAGATGGGACTTGGTAGAGGGATTACCCACAATCAAGTTCGATTAAGAAAGCTTGTGTGACTCTTGTGCTCGTTGTAAATATGTAAGATCTTCTTTTAAGCCCAAAAGAGTGATTAGCACAAACAATCCTTTGGAACTGGTGCACATGGATCTATGTGGACCAATGGAAGTAAGAAGTAGAGGCGGATCGAGGTACGTATTTGTTTTGGTAGATGATTACTCAAGGTACGTTTGGCCTATCTTCTTAAGCTCTAAAGATGAGACTTTTGATAAATTTGTTGTACTAATGAAGCTTGCTCAAAACAAATATAAACATAATCTGGGTTCTATTCGTACGGATCATGGCACTGAATTTGATAACAAAGCATTTATTGAATATTGTAGGGAGAATGGGGTAGAACACAATTTTTCTGCACCACGAACCCCACAACAAAATGGTGTTGTTGAACGTATGAATAGAACACTGGAAGATATGACACGAACCATGTTATTATGTAGTGGTTTGCCTAGAAACTTTTGGGCATAAGCCGTTAGTATTGCATGTTACGTACACAACCGTGCTATGATTAGACAAATCATTAAGAAAACTCCTTATGAATTACTCGAGGACGTAAGTTTTAATATATCACATCTTCGTTGCTTTGGAAGCAAATGTTATGTTCATAATAATGGCAAAAATTGTTTAACTAAATTTTATCCTAGAATCGATGAAGCGATATTTATTGGTTACTCTAATCATAGCAAGGCATACAAAATTTTCAACAAAAGAACTCTATGCATAGAAGAAAGTGTACATGTTATTTTTGATGAAAATAACATGTTTGATCAGCAGAAAGGTTGTGCAGGAGATGAGTCAGAGGTTGAAAATTCCGTTCCCTGTCACTGATGTGTTTGGCTGGTGCACACAGTTGACAGGTACAGCTTTGCAGAAAGGGGTGCAGCTTGCCCGTCTATGGGGGATGGTGTATCAAATATGGCAGCAACGAAACAAGAGTAGAATGGAAGGGATGCTGATGAGACCTGAAAGAACTGTCAGTCAGATTATTGAGGAGATTAGAGCAAGAATATTTGGAAGAGACTTGAGATTGATCACAAAAACGGACTTAGGATGGTTACAAAGCAAGGAACTTTATGTACTGGAACCTTAATGATGCTTGAGAAACTCTTGTACCATATTTTTTGATTTATAATAGATATACTCACATTTTACCAAAAAAAAAAAAAAAAAAGAAGTATCCTGGGAAATATACTGATTAGTCAGGATTTGGTGAGGTTGTATGAGAGGAAAAGTGCTTCCCCTAGGTGTTTAGTGAAGGTGGATCTTAGGAAAGCATATGACACTATAGAGTGGGATTTTGTTGCTAATATGTTAGATGCACTTCACTTTCCTCCTCACTTTATCAAGCTTATTCTGCAATGTGTAAGTACTACTTCTTATACCATTGGGTTGAATGGCCAGACTTATGGATTCTTTCATGGACAACGAGGTTTAAGACAGGGAGATCCCATTTCTCCCCTGATCTTTACTTTGTGTATGGAGTACTTAAGTAGGCTTTTGGTACTGAGGAGTGGGCTGCCTGGTTTTAAGTTCCATCCATTGTGCAGGAGTTTGAGGATGACTCACCTCATGTTTGCAGATGATTTACTTTTATTCTGTAAGGGTGAGGTGAAGTCTATTTGCATTATTATGGAATTGTTTAAAAGATTCTCCACAGCTTCTGGTTTGTGTATCAACAATGATAAGTCTGATTTTTATTGCAATGGTATGCAGCCTGCTATGGTTTCTCAGGTACTTAAAGGGACTGGATTTAAGAAAGGAAGATTGCCCTTCAAATACTTGGGTGTGAATATATCTCATAAGAGGCTGACCAAGAGTGACTGTAATATTTTGGTGGATAGGATGATTCAGAGAATTAGAGGATGGAATAGTAGGAAAATTTCTTACACTGGCCGTCTCACATTGGTTAAATCAGTCCTGTCCACTATTCATAATTATTGGTCCCAGATCTTTGTGTTGCCTATTAGAGTGATGGATAGGATCCAAGCTCTTTGTAGGAATTTTTTGTGGGAAGGAAGTGATAAGTACTCTAAGGCCCCATTGGTTAACTGGAATGTGTTATGTAAGTCTAAGGAGCATGGAGGGCTTGGCTTGATTGATAGCAAACAGTGGAACATTGCGGTCATTGGCAAACTTGTATAGTGGTTGGCAACTAAACAGGATTATTTGTGGATTAGGTGGGTGGATAATGTTTACTTAAAGGGTAAGGACTGGATGAATTATGAACCCTCTCCTTCTAGCTCTTGGGCTTGGAGGAAAATTTGTGATGTGAAGAACATATATAAACCAGGCTATGTGCAAGGAAAATGGTGTGGTGATGATTGCTACACAATTGCTAATGGGTATGATTGGTTAAGGCAGGAACAGTTGATGAAGGTTCAATGGTATTATGTGGTTTGGAACAGATATAATTTCCCAAATGGAGCTTTACTATGTGGCTTCAACAGCAGCAGAGACTTCTAACACTTGACAGATTAGCCAAGATGGGTATGGTGGTGCCTACTGACTGCTTTCTTTGTGGTTCTGCACCTGAATCTCATTCTCACTTGTTTTCTGAATGTGTCTATACTCTGAAATGTCACCAGTTGATTCTTTGAATGGCTACTGACTACCTAAACGTGATATTGCTAATCGTGTTAAAATTGCAAAGAAGCATGGCCATCTATGTTGATCGTGCAGATTACTATGGCGGTTGTAGTTGGGACTATCTACTGGATTTGGATGGCGAGAAATACCTGCAGGATTGATGGGTATGTGCTACACCCTGTGCATCTGATCCAGAAGGTTAAAGAGAACTGCAGGAGAAGACTGAAAGGGATTTTTCAAGGGGCTATGAAATTGTCTGATAGTTTATGGTGTCATGAGAAAGGTTTAGCGTAAGTTTTGTTCTTAATGATAATGTATACAGTAGTACACAAAGCAGTGATCACATATATAGGACATTGATGTAAATGGTTGTCCGTTTGGACATTGAGCTATAATATATACTAACATTCCACCAAAAAAAAATCCTTGACCAAACCCTTGGCTAGCTTGGTTTCCATGGTAAAAGTTTTGATTACCTTGGTTCCCTTGGTTACCCCCATATTCTTGGTATGCTTGAGGTTGGTTGGCAAAACTTTGGTTGGATCCTTGGTTGTTATTGAATGGGGGCCTAGGTGGGCGGTTGGAGAAATTGTTAAATGCTTGGAAAGCATTCACCTCTTGCACATTGTTCCCATCAAATTTGTTATAATGGTTATTTGCACACACTTCATAAGTGTGACCCATTCCTCCACATGAATCACACGTTGATCTTTGCGTCACTTCCTCCATGGATGGTCCATGAGAAGTGGTAGTTTGATTTACTTGGTTCACATGCTTCTTCTTACTCAACTCTTTAAGCTTCTTGGTGAGCATATCAAGCTTAGCATTGGTCTCCACATTCACTAAGAATTCGGGAGGGTGCTTATTTCTTCACAAGATATTTCCTCGTGAGCTGTAGTTGGCCTCCGAGTCTACCATCTTTTTGATTAGTGTCGTCCCTTCCTCATCACCCAAATGATCGCATCCCCCTCCCGCGGAGGCATTCACCATTTCCTTAGTTCTTGGCAACAAGGTTTGGAAGAAGATTTGGGTGACATACCACTCCGGAATCCCGTGGTGAGGACAACTAGCGATAAGGTCTTGATATCTATATTAGGTTCATATGCCTATTATTAGACTCTTCTAATAGTGAACTAATTAAGTTCTTAATTAGTTGTTCTTTAGATCTAGTGCATGCATAACAAAATAAGAGATTTATAAGAAAAACAATGTCCCTTACATTGTAGGATGGTTTGAAATTTTGGGCACAAATAAGGTCACCTTCCTTATTTGTTCTTGAGCTTAAAATGTTGGATGATCCTCTAAAAATCCCAATGTAGAGATTCTCCTTTGATTGCACCCAAGACTAATCCCTTAAACTAGTATACTAATTAACTAGATTAATACACTAGTACCCTTAACATTAATTCTAATATTGTTATTATTACTACACTAGTAACCTTATTTTGATATTAGAATTTGTGAAGAACAATCTTTTAATCTTCTAAAACATTTTAGAGAGAAGTTGGAGAGTAGAGAAAATTTTGCATGTAGATGTGAATGAATGTTGGTTGGATAATAAGAGAACAATTCTCTTATATAAAGAGGAGTAAAACCGGTGGGGGGGAAAGGAGTACATGCCAAAAATTGGAATCTCTTTTTTCTTTTTCTCTTATCCATGATATAGGTATGTAAGGCTAGATGTAGGCAGGCATCATTATGCTATTTTATCAAATAAAATAAAACAACCATAATCCATCACTACTCCCTCCATTCGATCTATATCACATAAAATGGACAACCATTTTATTTTGTCAATTTGTTATTTGTCACACAATATGTCACATGTAGTATGTTACATGTTATTAATTAATTTAATGCATATATATTTATCACATAAATATCATTTTATGAATTAATTAAATTACATACAATAAATTGACTAGTGATACTTGATCACATAAATAAAATGGGTCATATAATCATAATTCACAACATCTTGTAATTATAATTAACCATTCATTCTTATCTCAATTGTTTCTCAAATAATAAACAATTTTAGTAATAAAGTATTTTAATTACTAAAATAAATCTTATTTAATCCCATTACAATAAGATATAAATATTCTCTCTCACAATTGAATTGTTCAATTTTAAGGAATTGATTAACTTATATCGTTATACAATTAATCAATTTGTCTATTAAGGGAATTTTCCTTTAGGTGTGACCTTAAGGGATCAACTGACCACCACCGTCAAACGTCAGTAATGTCAAACTCTAGTTAGCCAATCATTACCGATTAATGATGATCAGTTGACTATATATAATCAATCATCCCTTACGTATTCTTAATATGAGATTTAAACATGTGATCGCACTATTGTTGAGGACACATATTCCAACAATCTCCCACTTGTCCGAGACAAGTGTGCGTCACCAATTCTCTTGTCCTATTACAATCTCCCACTCAATGCAAGGTGTCTTGCAGGTCGTCCTTGCACTTGATCATATCTTGAGTGGTTTTCTCGATCTAGAGTGTAACTGTCTGACCGGAATTATCTACATAGATACTCTCCGAGCGTGGCCACGCATTTCCAGTTCACTACTCCTCGAGTGGCCTTGAGATTTCAAACAACCGTGAGAAGGGGTGGACAATTCCCATGGCACTATTCCCTTTGTTTAGCCACAGTTCATCATAACCCAAAATATACCCATTTTACCTCAGTTACGACAGTCGTAGAGCATAAATCAAAGCCAATCAGAAATTTGTGCCAACTTGGGCGAATAGTCTCTAGTCAAACGAATTGAATCATAAAAATACTATAGCAGCTCTTGCCAGGACCAGGCTTTATGAATTACCAGAACTCTATAAGCGGTCACTGCTCGACAGAGTGTCCCATACAGTCTGCCTATGTGATCGACTAGTCATCTCATATGACTCTATGTCACTTAAACTTGCCATCAATCACATCACACTCTAGTCACTTCGAGACGTCACCTCTTCTAAGTGACTAGGGGCGAGTACTATATCAATCCAGTTCACTTTAATGGTTTCAATTTGTCTCTACAACCCATTTGAATTTAACAAAGTAACGGGTGAGTTTAATAAAACTCAAATGATAAATGCGATTATCATATATGAATAGTCAATACACTATTACTACTTCATATTTTATAATCTTTAGTGTACCTTTTACACTAGTTGAAATGAAACAAAAGCTTGGCAAGTGGATATACCATATATCCAAATATTCCAACTTCATAAGTTGCTATTTTCTTCTATTCAATGTTATTTCTAATAACATGAATTTTATCTAAGTATATGTCTAGTCCTCTTACTAGACTTGGGCTCTTTAACTTGAAAGATGCTCCTACTGTTATCACATAACTTGTGATAAAGTCTTTGGGAGAGGAATCTACTCTCATTCCCTACGTTGACCATTTTATCACAATTTACTTAGATTCCTTTCTTAGAATTTGCAATGTACGAAACTAAAACACTTTTCTAGTCTCTTACTCTTAAGTCAATAAAATCAAGCCAGGATTTCAACAAATCCTTTTCAGTTTGGAAACTATAGTTAGTGCAACCCTTCAACACATAACTTAGTTTATCATCCAAACAATCGAACAAATCCTCAATTGTTCTTTAAGGCTTTCACAAGACCATCTTATGAATTAACCTGTTATTGACTTATTATGCTCCTAGCATATACTTCATCACGGCGTGTGCGTCTGTTGGTATACATGATCATTGTAATGGCGGAAACATTAGCAAATGACTTCATGTGATCAACAACTTAATAGGTTCAGTGAATGACCATGACTCCATCATAGTAATTCCACTTTCATCACCATGAATAACCTATTCAACCTTGTTGATTTTAAACAGATTTGAAAGATCTTATCATCATAAGGCTCTTAATTCTATGCCAATATTCTCTCACATAGATTCAGAAATCTTAGAATATATCGCACCTTTTCCTAGTCTCCCAATCACTCTTTCACAGAAGAGATCATTGGTACATTATTCTCAATAAGTAATATGTTATCAACATATAAGACATGGAAAAATAATTCTAGCTCCCACTTAACTTCATGTATAATCATTATTCTTCAATCATGTGAATGAACCCATTCTTAATTATCACATGAACGAAAAGTATAATCCTTTGATGCTTACTTAAGACCATTATGAGATCACTTAAGAAAGCTACGCATAACATGTTAGGATTCTTAGATATTTATCTAAGGTTTTGTGTTCCAAACACATTCCTTTTCAAAATTCCCATTTTAGAAAAGCGAATCTTTATTATCATTTGCCATTCTTCATTAAAATGAATTGTAGCAATTCCTAACATGATTTATCTTGATCAACATCTTTATGTCGATCTATGCTCACATTTACTCTAAAACTCTATTCACTTTAAGGAGACCCTCGCCTTTAAGTAAATCTACTCTTTGAGTAACAATCTTTGGATTGTAATGCTATGGCTCGTATGTAACAAAGTCGATTTGGGACAATACCATTACTTTTGCAAAGCAACATTTTAACAACAAGACATGTGTGTGCAGCATGAGCTGATACCCATGCTAACACTCTTTTGGAGGCTGACCAGGAGCAAGCAAGGCAAACTCATGCTGAGCCAGGGATACCAGGCTTAAATCAAACCAGGAACAACACTCAGGCAACCTCATCTAGCAGTACAGTCTCGTCAGGCCACCAGAACAGCAGCCAGGCCGGCCACCAACAGCCACCTTGGCCAGCTGACTCTCTTTTAAACTCATATTAAATCAGTCCTAAGGAGTCAGGGACCAATCCTAAAGAATTCCGCAGAAAAATGAAAACTGAAGCAAGTTGCAGGTATGGTAATTCAGATAAAGCAAGTTTGCCATTTTTGGCCAAGCAGGTGAAAACTCTCAACAAAGAAAACTCTGGCTTATTTCAACATTCATAGATGAAGCCTTGAGCCACACAAGATGCCTGGACCAGGGCCATTTTGACTTCCAACAACCAGCCAAAGAGACACAACAGTCAAGAGGACAACCTGTCACTATCAGTCTGCAACTCTTTTATTCCATTCAGTTTGCCTTAAATTTCTTTTGTATCCGTTGTAAAATAAGTCCACTACACTTGTTTGCTTTCCAAGTTTAATCCTGGCCCTTAGATGGAGTTGTCTAGGGTTTATCATGTACTGAAAACTTCATAGGAAGGCCTATATAAGGACCATTCCTCAGTCTGTTTTATTCAGACTTTGATTAATGAAAAACCTTGAGATTTCTCTCAAAATTTGCAAATCTTATTAACTTTGCCGAGTCTTAGTTATAAGTCAGACTTAATATCTTCTTGTGCTTGCTTAGAAGGTGATTAAGGATCTGTGGTGTTACTTAGAACAAGTCTGTGCTTGCTTGAACTGTTTTAAGTGCATTGTCTGATTATGCTTGAGTTGATTCTGTGCTTGCTTGAACAATTCAGTCTTAATCTCTCCAAATTATTAAGTTTAGTCTCTGTGCTTGCTTGAGAGTAAATTTGATAATTATATCCCTTTTATATTCAGAAAATATCACAAATAAAGTCACAAGAGTCTTCCTGAGAAACTGTCTGAGATTTCACCTATGTCAGCCTGGTCTTCTAATTATTAAAAATACTTAGAATGCGTGTAAAATTCTGAGATTTGACACAGTTTAAGTTTACAATTTTAAATAAATTGTCACCAAGTTTCATAATTTTCCAAGTCCATTTACCATTTTTACAAAAATCTTCAAGTTTATTGCATCCCCTGAACATTGCTCTTTGTCTGTTTTAGGGAGTGTTCAATTTGTGTCTGTCCCCATAGTTTACACTACAGTGTGCTAAACTCCCACTAAACTATACTCCCACTCTATATTTATAGATTATAGTTCCATTACTTTCACAAAGTAACACATTAACTATAAGACATGTTTGTGACGATCTAATCTACTCCCACTCTATCTCTTAGAAATAGCTCTATCTTCTTAAGAGATAGCTTTGTGAGTTACAAACATATATGTGGTGGAGTATTAGAAGTTTCTTTAGACTGATGCATTAGCTCATAAAAGACCATCTCTATCATGGCAGCTTGATTCATATAATATGCGAGTCTTATCCATGTCATCTGTTAAATATACTCTCTATTTTAGGTATCTCCAGATTGACCCTCCAGATTTAAACAAAAATCCCCAAAAGTGAGTTTAACAACTCAACTTGATTCATGTTAGATTGATCTTATGGGTAGTGACACAAGGTCATAATCCATATATATAACAAATCAAATTTATTACTTAGATTTTTGCCACCACGATCGGATCGTAATGCTTTAATTCCTTTTATACAATTGGTTCTCTACTTTATTTTAGAAATTCTTTAAATTTCTCAAAAGCTTCACTTAATATTTGATCAAGTAAATATACCCATCCATATCTACTTAAATCATCGGTAAAAGTGACGAAGTAGTCATAATTTCCCCTTGCGGTGATGTTCTTTGGACCTCATACATCGGCATGTATTTGTCTTAACTAATCACTTGCTCATGTTCCTTTACCACTAAAGAGAGTACGAATCATTTTGCGAAGGAGACAAGATTCGCATATTCCATATGATTGAAAAATCAAATGGTTCAATAAATCTAGTCCACACTAGCCTTTTAATGCGTTTCTTATTTATGTAACTTAATCGAAAAAGGCCAAATGCACAAATCATTTGAATCACTTGATATGAGTCTTTTGGATTGTATGTTATAGATATCTTTAGTTGAGTTAGAAGTATCTAAAGCATGAATACCATTAATAGAAGTGGCTTGGCTCACAGCCAAGTCTTATT
Organism: Silene latifolia; assembly: GCF_048544455.1. Lineage (NCBI taxonomy): Eukaryota > Viridiplantae > Streptophyta > Magnoliopsida > Caryophyllales > Caryophyllaceae > Silene > Silene latifolia. Next base: position 218,172,629 of record NC_133534.1, read on the forward strand.
CAACAAAATACAACAATTATTTTTGATCGCAAAAGAAAGGAAAAATCCTTATATGTCTAACATAGAAATGGTAATAATGCTTTTAGACAAAATGGGTACATAATAACAATTATGTAGATTACAACTCAAAGTTGTTAGCTAAAACAAGTACATAAGTCCCTCTTGAAGTGGCGGCTACCCTAGCTCCATTTCCTTGTCGGAGATCTACATCACCCTTGTTTAGCTTTTCCACATTTCCAAGTCCCACTTGGAGTGATAAGTCCAACATTGATATCTTCAAAATACTTGGGGCAATTACGCTTCCAATGGCCCATGACAATACAATAATGACATTTGTCGTAGGATTTGGCACCCTTATTGGTTTTGGTTGTGGTAGTCTCACTATCAACTTCCAATTCACAATCGGATTTGGGTTTATTACCCTTCTTTGTCTTTCCTTTATTAATAGTATTACCCCTTTCGGTTGCAAGGACACTCTTGCTAGAACTCCCACTCAATTTGATGTTTCTCCTTACTTCATCAAACAAGGATTCCTTGGAATTTGTGAGATTATCCTAATATGATTCTCTTACCAAGGATGTGGTGGGCATGAGTATGGGAGTGGGAGGTGTAGAAGTAGTAAAAGGACAAAGATTTTCATCCTCACCAATGCCAAAGCGGATAGTTCTCTAATCGGGTCATCGTCATACGAGGAGCATTTTTCATTGAATGATTAGAGCCATGAATTAATGGTGATCGGTGTAGGATTATTAGATGAATCCATTGTAAATAAATAACTATAAAAACGGAAATGAAGGAAATACTAAACATCTATCGTTTTAATAATACTTGTAAACATTTTAAACAAGTTTTAACATTTATATAGTGACCTCTACCCAACTATTATAAATGATTTCGAGATCCAAATTCATATCAATTCGGGCACAGTGAGCCGATTCATCCCTTATCAATATAATTCGGTGGATTAACCTCTTAATCGATTCTACTTCTAGAACTCTCGGTCGATAAAAATTACTTTAATATTTATCTTTAGCCCGGAACACATGCGACTACGGTCACGAATACTTCCATTGAGCTCAATCCAAATTTCGATGTAATAACATTTTATTACCCACTTACCCAACAAAACAAGTTTAGTATCCCGGTGAGCCGAGCCTACTTCCTCATGAAATTGGGACTCATGGTTTCTACTATTTGGTAAGGCTAATTCTCAATTATTATAAGCGAGAGGCCTTGTCAATTTATTATCTATCACGTTTTAAGTGAACTAAAGCGGTGAACTACGATAATTATAATTGACACGGTCGATGACTCGATATGATATGCATGTGTTGTTATAGCGATTTGGCAATCCATGCAACATGTTAAAAGAAATGCAAAGCAATAATAATAAATTCCTAGTATGTCCTTCCTAAAACAGAAAATCAAATAATCTATTACATATTCGGAAACCAACTCCTTCGGTCCCTTGAATCTTCAAGTGGCACGCCTCCCGAGAACACCGTCTTCGTCGAGGCATCCTCTCCGAATGGCACCGTCTTGAAGCAATTCCATAATTACAAATAATAATAAAAATACAAAACTATTCCTATTATACATTTGTAAAATGGAAAAAAATATTAAAAATAAAAGTGATACGAGATCACATTAAATTACAACCGACTCAATATTTCTTTTCATTACGGGTAATATCGATTAAAACTAAGGCCATACTAAGATAAAATTACATAATTCAAAATTATATAAATAAAAGAGATTCAACAATTGAAATATGCAGCATTATAATATGTATCTTTCATGCCAAATTATGTACCAAATCGCCCTATTTAACTTGCATCGTTTATATAACCCGGTTTTATGGAAATGCGTGATCATAACTTCTTAAAATCATAAATTAACACTTAAATCACATTTAAGCTCAAGTTAATTATCCTAACACTCTTAGGACTCAAAAATTAGTCATCACTCAATTTTTGACAATAATTCAACTTGATTTAATTTTATTCTCATTTTTTACCTTAAAATCATAACATTTATGAAATAAATTCAAATTAAATTACAATAATTTTAAATTTTGAATTTTAAAATTTTTGAACATTATGGAATAATTCCATGACACTCATAATGTCAAAAATCATGGTTAAAATTTTCGAATTAATTTTGAGAAAATATAGTTGCAATTTATCGGTTTTATCTCATAAAACATCTAAAGTATACAAAAATTAATCCAATCAATTTTACAACCTTAGATGTGATAAGTGGCATATTTATGCAACCGAAAATAATTTTCTCATGTCATGTAATTCGTTTTAGCTATTTATGCTAAAATAGTCACTATTTATGCCATTTTTACACTAAAAATTCATAAATCATGCTAAATGAGATCATTTCATCTCAAAATTTACATATACTGTGTAAATCATGCTGTGACAATATATTAAAGTTTCATGGCCTGGTTCAAAATTTAACTATTTTTAACCATTTTACCTCTTTTAATCCATTTTTATCTCATTAAAATCATAAATCATGCAATATTAATAAAATTAATACGAGATTTTACACACAACTTGTAAAATATGCATGTTAATCAAATTAATATAAACTTTTAAAATATCCATATAAAATTTTCAAGGTCAGAAACTAAATTTAGCCATTTTTAGTCATTTAACCTCCATTTACTCCATTTTTATCACATAAAAATCATAAATCCTGAAATGTTAATCAAATTAATATAAAATTTTACATGCAATACATAAAATATTCATGTGAGGTCATACTAAAAAATCACGACCAGTAGTGAAGGTTAACTTATTTTAGTGAATAAAAGTTCATTTTACTCATAAAAATGTAATTATTTCACTAAAAATCATAAAAATGAGCAATAAATTATCATAAATCATAAAAATGACCTAAAAATATTTTAGGACTAGAATATATTACATGCAGTATGATTTCGTGACTTACTCTTATAAATCATAAATTTTTAGTTTTATATGTTAACATTTTAACTCGAAAAAACAATAACAGATTATGCATGCAACATCCTATGCTCTGATACCACTTATTAGGTTCATATACCTATTATTAGACTCTTCTAATAGTGAACTAATTAACTTCTTAATTATTTGTTCTTTAGATATAGTGCATGCATAACAAAATAAGAGATTTATAAGAAAAACAATGTCCCTTACATTGTAGGATGGTTTGAAATTTTGGGCACAAATAAGGTCACCTTCCTTATTTGTTTTTGAGCTTAAAATGTTGGATGATCCTCCAAAAATCCCAATTTAGAGATTCTCCTTTGATTTCACCCAAGACTAATCCCTTAAACTAGTATACTAATTAACTAGATTAATACACTAGTACCCTTAAAATTAATTCTAATATTGTTATTATTACTACACTAGTAACTTTATTTTGATATTAGAATTTGTGAAGAACAATCTTTTAATCTTCTAAAACATTTTAGAGAGAAGTTGGAGAGTAGAGAAAATTTTGCATGTAGATGTGAATGAATGTTGGTTGGATAATAAGAGAATAATTCTTTTACATAAAGATGAGTAAAACCGGTGGGGGGCAAGGAGTATATGCCAAAAATTAGAATCTCCTTTTTCTTTTTCTCTTATCCATGATATAGGTATGTAAGGCTAGATGTAGGTAGACATCATTATGCTATTTTATCAAATAAAATAAAACAACCATAATCCATCACTACTCCCTCCATTCGGTCCATATCACATAAAATGGACTACCATTTTATTTTGTCAATTTGTTATTTGTCACACAATATGTCACATGTAGTATGTTACATGTTATTAATTAATTTAATGCATATTTATCACATAAATATCATTTTATGAATTAATTAAATTACATAAAACAAATTGACTAGTGATACTTGATCACATAAATAAAATGGGTCATATAATCATAATTCACAACATCTTGTAATTATAATTAACCATTCATTGTTATCTCAATTGTTTCTTAAACAATAAACAATTTTAGTAATAAAGTATTTTAATTACTAAAATAAATCTTATTTAATCCCATTACAATAAGATATAAATATTCTCTCTCACAATTGAATTGTTCAATTTTAAGGAATTGATTAACTTGTATCGTCATACAATTAATCAATTTGTCTATTAAGGGAATTGTCCTTTAGGTGTGACCTTAAGGGATCAACTGACCACCACCGTCAAACGTCAGTAATGTCAAACTCTAGTTATCCAATCATTACCGATTAATGATGATCAGTTGACTATATATTATGCATCATCCCTTACGTATTCTTAATATGAGATTTAAACAAGTGATCGCACTATTGTTGAGGACATATATTCCAACAATCTATCCCATGCCTCACTCAAGGACTCTCCATTCTCTTGTTGGAAAGTCTGGATTTCATTTCGAAGCATGGCGGTCTTGGATGATGGATAGTATTTGGCCATGAATGACTTGGCTAAGGCGTCCCATGTTGTAAACGTGTCCGGAGGGTGAACATTCAACCACCGTTCCGCCTTACCCGTCAAGGAGTATGGGAACAACATCATCCTTAGTATATCTTCGGATACTCCGTGTTTTTCATCATAGAGAATTTTCTCTTGAGCTTTCTTAGATGAGATGAGCATCTTCTTCAATGTGTCCTCCGAACAAGTCTTTTTCAATCAACCCCACTTGGGCGGGGTGCATATCAAAGTTGTTGGGAGCCAAGGTGCCGACATTAATTAGTTTACAAGCATCATTGTGGTTAGGGCGATTGTGGTCTCGTAAAGCCATTGGAGGTGGTGGGTTTGGTATTTGAGGGGGTGGTGATTGAGGTGGAGTTGGAATTTGAAAGTCGTGAAATAGGTTTTCTAGTGGAGAATCAATGATGTCGTTTGGTTGTTATGGTGGTGTGTCTTCAATAGTAGGTTGGGTGGATGAATTTGCTTGGTTTGAAGTAGCTTGAGTGGAGGTTCTAACTCTTGCAATAGTCCTATTCCTTAAGGCTCGAAAAAGCCTTTCGGGGTCGGAGTCAAAGAGCAAAGCTTAATGGTTCCTCCTAGGCATGCACTTGACAAACCGTAAGACTCCTAGTGGTTTTACACAATAGGGTAAGGAAAAAATCACACACTCTACAAGAAGAACATAACTACTAAAGCAAACAACAAGTAACTAAGACTAAAGCTAAGACTTTAACTAGCTAAGCATAACCTAACGCCATCCCCGGCAACGGCGCCATTTTGATAATAGGATTTGTCGTCATTTCTGAATCAAAAGTAATTTATAAAACCCAATTAAAAAGTAGTATTTAATCGGGGTCGAACACAAAGATGGCGCGGGTGTATACTTAGTCGGTTTAAATCCAATTTTAGTCAAACAAATGAAAGAGGTTGATTAACTGTAAACTAAGATGCAAACGAGTTAAATAAAATTAAACTAAATGGAGTTGTATTCAATTAATGGGAGAACTAGAGTCTTCGGGTTCACTTGGGTAGGAGAGCATAAAATAAGATTAAAACAAGATATGGGTGATGACAATGGTCAAGGAATTAAGACTAATTTCCTAGTCACCTTAAGTTCATTAACAAGTTGTCACTTAATTAACATGAACTCAACACTAACATGGCATATAGACCTTCCAATAGCATAAGCACCAAGACAAGCAAAACATGTCAAAGAAATGTTCAAACTTGCATTCAAACGATTCTACGAACACTTAATATGCATGAGAACAAGACCGATCGATCTACTAATCATAGCATAAAGACAATCCAATAGCTTAAGCACCAAGATAGGCCAAACAAGTCAAAGAAATGTTCAACCTTACTCTCAAACATTTCAACAAACACTTCATATGCATGAAAGTAAATACCAAGCAATCACCCAATTCCAAATGTTAATAACCCAATTTTACACCCATTAATGACCGAAGATCCCCCTAAACTCTAGATGAGACTACTCACACATGTTCATGGATGAGAAATTACCAACAATTTCCAACAAAATACAAACAAGCATGGTAAACATGATAAAAATTGTAACTTTGAGTGAATAACAATTAACCAACATAAAAGATGTAAACTAATGAAGTAAATGTAAATAATAGATGAGAATTATACCAAGAAAGAGGAACGGAACAAGCTTAGATAATAATGGAAGATGAATTTCTTCTTATCTTCAAATTACAACCCAAAGATTAAATGTAAACTATTGAAAAGAGATGAACTAGGATAAACTAGAAAGCAATTAAACTAAAATTAAGGAAAGATTACAACTTTTATTGAATAAAAATGAGAGAGGAAATATTAGGGTTCTACAATGTTTGAGAGGAAAAATAAGCTAAGCTAAATTATCGAATTGGTAGTCTAATTCTATTCTACTGTTGTGTCTAGAGAGTCTAATTGAAATGAGAGAGGCAATATATATAATCTCCTCTAATTACAAGTTTTATTGAATTAATTAATCTAATAATAATAATAATAATAATAATAATAATAATAATAATAATAATAATAATAATAATAATAATAATAATAATAATAATAATAATAATAATAATAATAATAATAATAATAATAATAATAATAATAATAATAATAATAATAATAATAATAATAATAATAATAATAATAATAATAATAATAATAAAAATAATATTAATAATAAAATAAACCTAAGAAAGCAAAACAATCGACACAACAATCTCAAGAACAAAACAAAAGGAATGCAAAAAGGGGAAAAAAGGAAGCAGTGAGGCCTCTGCCGGCAGCCGGCCAGGGCACCGACAGCGACGACATTGAAGAACGAACAGATTGACGGAGTGTGTGTGGTTGCCGGTGAGCCGGCATAAGGGCCACCGGTAGAGAGCCAAATCTTGATGCAATCTGAATGGGAGGGAGTCGTGTGTCGGTTGGCCGGCTGCCGGTGGGTTGGCCAGTAGCGAGACACATGACAAATGGAGAAGAATAAGGCATGGTGGGGGTGTGGGAGTCGGTATGCCGGCTGTCGGCTAGCCGACATAGACAAACAGAGGAGGTGTGCAGCGTGCTACACAGAGGAGGAAATGCGGGCTGCTGTGGTGGTTTGGTGCCGCCGTGGTGGTTGTAGGTGGATGTCGGTTCTGGGCTGGTCATGATGGGCTGCTGTGGTGGTCGTAGGTGAGGTCCACGGTGGCCAGAGGTGGTTTAAAAGTGGATGTGAAGATGGTTTGATTTGTGGTTGTTGTTTGTATGTTGATGGACGGGGGTGGAAGGCGAGGTCGGGGCCGCTGCTGTGTTAATGCACGGTGGTTACGGGTGGTTGGGCTGTGATGGTGGAAGTCAGGGGTGGTCAATGGTGATGAGTGGTGGCTGCCACGGAGGCCGGAGGTGGTCGAAAAAGCTCAGCAAAGACCGTCGCAAACATTCTTGATAGCTTGAATTCTTGCTTGTTTTCCATACATCTTCACCTCCGTCATTCCTTCTCAAAATCCGAATCGCAACTCCGCCTTCCTTTTTCGTCTCACCTACACACGTTATTACTAAAATAATAATATACTAATAATATATTAAATCCGATTAACGATTAAATATAATTAACACAACTAATTATGATAAATTAGTTAATGAAATGAGCTTTTTAATCATTTAAGCACGTATAATCGAGTCGGAATAAGGTATAAATGCGGAATAAAATACGACTAAAATACTACTCATAATATCATCCAAATGGATAGTATTGAGTTTACCAACCCTTTTGCAAGACAAGAAGAGGATAACCCAATTCCAAACCAACCACAAAATCAACCTACAATGGCTAAATTCTCATCTCATTCCGTACCAACCGAGGAGAACCTACTGTTGGAGTTAGTGTCCTACACAATAGTGCGTTTACATCATAAATATCATTAAAGGAATATCATCATGATATTTATTTTCTGATCCTCGTCAGTTGATTAACGTAAATCAATAACGGTTGGCTGACTAGAGTTTGACGTTATTGTCGTGAGATGGCGGTGATCAACTGACCCCTTTCGGTCATACCTAAAGGAACGGACCCCAATTCACAACTAATTAATTGTATGAGATACAATTTATTTAGTCCCTTGATTTATTGACTAAAAGGTTAGTCGATCTTTTTAGAGAGATTTCGAGTTGCGAACTCGAGGCGCGACAGTTATTATTTAATTATGCGATAATTGAATAATAAATTTTATGAGACCGGTTTTAGTTAATTAATTGTTAATTCACTAAAATTGTACTAATTAATGAGATTAACATTAGTACGTAAATAATATGTGTAGCGGTACACGTATATTTACGGAGTGTTTTGGACAAAATTGATCGGGAAGCATTTAAACATAAATCGATGTTTAAATAAAATTTACACGTATTTGTGCGACAAATATAAGAACCAATATGGACCCGAAAATGGGTCATGGAAATCGTGTAAATGGGATTGTGTGTTGCTTTAGACACAATCATTCCACTTACACATTTTACTTCCCAAAATGCTTTTGTTCTTTTCTATACTATGCTCCATTGGGCATATTAAAATAAGACAAAAAAAAAACACTCCACTCCCTCTATACCTACCCGGCCACCCCTTCCCATTTCCTCTATTCAATTGTTCATTTTTCCTTACTCTTGAACATTTGCATGTGGAAATTATTCATCTCTCTAAAAAAAATAATAAAACCATTTACTATGATTTGTTAGTAAACAAAATATTTACTAAGAGTGTTAGTAATATTATAAATATTATCAAGGGTTAAATTTAACAAGTTTCTAGTTTATACTTAGATTATTGGGTTTAGTTCTTGGGTGCTTCTTGAAGGAGACCTTCTCTTTGGAGGTTTGTTCTAGGAGGATCATCCATCTCTTTTTAGCACAAGAACAATCTAGATAGGTGATCTAGATTGTGCCCATATTACCATCAAATCTATGTAAGAAAATTGTATTTCCTTAATCTTTGGTGTTGTTTGGCCTTGCTTATGGAAAATGACTTTTCCTTTTTTAAAGGAGTTTATTCACAAGTTACTTTTCGGAAAAAATTTAGTTGTTTGGCCATACTTTTGTAAAAGTAGTTTTTCACAAAATTTATATGTTTGGCCTAACTACTTTAACACAACTTTTGTTTGCTTATTTGGTTCTTTATGTAAAAAGTAGAAGTAGAAGTAGTAAATATCTACTTCTCCTTTTGGGGGTGAATAATCAGTTTTTGACTTCTAAAAAGCACTTTTAAAACTCTCTAATTTACTATGTTTGGCTAAGCTACTACTTTTTCAATTACAAAAGCACTTTTTAAGCTTGGCCAAACAGCACCTTTATTTATTATGCTTTTATATTTGCATGCATGTTACATAGATCACTAAAATAACAAATTATGAGATAATTTAATTTTAATTGGAGAGTCTAATTCGGATCTATGATCTTTCAAGTGGTATCAGAGCTAGGCTTGTAATTTGCATGTTGATTTTAAGCATATTAAACAAATTATGAGATAATTTGGAAAAATTAAAATTTGTGTTAGAAGAGGTTTTAGCATGAAAATTTTTGGGCATGCATACCTACCGATCTTCAAAGGTTTGTGGTAAAATTTGGTGACTTGTGAAGTTATTTTGCTATTTTTAATGATTTTTGTAGAAAACCGAGTCAAAAATACCGTATTTTGGTTAAGAGTTAACTAAAAATAGTTAAAGGTTGATTCGGGGCATAAAATTTTTATATTACTTCATATAGATTTTCTACAGATTGTATGTAAAATTTCGAAGGTTGGTTTGAAGTTTTGCATGTTTATTGATTTTATGAGATAAAAGTCGATAAAAGTGAAATAAATTAATCATAATTTTGAAACGGATGATTCTACCCTTGATAAATTTATGTACATTTAAAAATATGTTTTAAAAGTTAAAAGTGAAATTTAAAATGTTGTTTCACCTTGTTTTGATGTTTATTGGTTTTAGTGGTTAAATTCGATAAATATCGATCTTTTTCTTCATAAAATTTATCCGAAATTTTTGGGCACTTTTTATGACATTTTGGTGTTCTTGGGAGTATTCTAGAATATTCAAAATTTTCTTGTTTCAATTTTTGGTAATATTTTCAATTATTTTGGATTTATTACTTATAAGATATGATTTTACCGATTAAATTGGCAAATAACACCAAATCAAACTAATTATTCATCATCAAATTAGTGAGGACTAATTTTTGAGGTCCAAAACAGTTTGGACAATTTGTTTGGACTTAAATGAGATTGAAGTGTTAATTATTGATTTTTAACAAGTTAAAAATCGATTAAATACACAAACCGAGCAAGATACCAACGATTGTAAGATAGGGCGATTTTGGCATCATTTTACAGCATTTTAAGCATATTTGTTTATGTTGAATGAATGATTGTCATTTATTTAAAGTATTTATTTTGTTGTACCTAGTATGGCCTAGTTTATTTTAATCGTTATTACCCCAAATGAATGGGAATAGCGATTTGTTTGTAATTTAAATATGATATTGTATCGTCGGTTTGTAATTAATTAATAGTTTTATTTATTTTATTAATTAATATATAATAGGAATAGCTATGTAATTTAATTGTAATAGTTATTTTTACCGGCGTTTCCAAAAGACGGATTTACTTCAAGACGGAGTCTATTTTTGGAAAGGTGTTCCAAATCCCACAAAAAGGAGCCACTTTTGGAATGAAGAGGCAAGGGACCAAGGAGTTGATTTCCGATATGTAATAGTCTAGTTTTTTTAACTAGGAGGCCATACTAGGATTATTCATATGCTTGCTTGCTTGTATTTTTCCGCGCATGCCAAAATCGTCATTCACATGCATTTTATTTTCGCGGTTGTCAATTCACTTCATTTACATTCACCGACTTAGTTCACTTATAGGGAATGTATGACTAAATTGACAAGATCTCTCACATAACTAAAATTGAGATTAACCTTACCAATTAGTAACACCTATGAATCCCTTGTTCATTAGAGCCACGCTCGCCGAAGCGAGGTGTTCTCTTTTTACCCCGGGTAAGTAGGGTGATAAAAGGTTATCACGTGCCAAACTTGGTTGGACTCAACGGGATATAAGACGGTCTTGTGTTCCGGGGCTAGTAGATGGATTTGAGGAAATTCGTCGACCAAGAGTTCTAGAGGTAGAATTAGTCAAACGTTGACTTACTGAATTTACACGATTATGGGATGTTTCGCCCAAGCGATGCTCATTTTTGTTTAAAAACTGATCTTGGAATCATTTATATAATTTAGTGGGAGATCGTTATATAAAAGTTAAAACTTGTTAAACATGTTTCACAAGTAATTTTAAAACAATGAAAGTTAATATTTTCTTGTTTGTTGTAGCATTTTTAATTCGCAATGGCAACTTCATCAACTCCATCGACTACTCCACTAGTGAATATCCCCAAACCGAACCTTTGCTCGTCCCGAGTAAAGAGGTGACAAAACTAGGACCCTTATTTAAACCAACCTACTAATATAGCCGATATGAGACAATTAGCAGGTCTCACTCCACCCGTTCAACTCACAACAAGACAACCATGAGGTAGGATGCCTTTTTGCAAGGCAAGGTGGGTCTTGCCAAAATGGCGACACATCCAATCATTAAAGCACACAAAATCAAGTAATGGATGCATCTACAAAAGGAATAGCCACTTTCCTCATCTAAGTGGCGGAAATTATCTAAAGGGGAAGCAATTCAAGGGTACACACTCCTTCATAGATATGGTTTCTTCAAACTACTAAGCCTAGAAGGATACCAATAATCACCTCCAAGTTGTGTCAAGCTAGGGTACCTTTGTCCTCAATCGTTAAATGCTTTTGTCAAGAATAGACTCCCTATGGTGTTAGAAACACTGGAGGATCGCGGAATTCCCCCTCTTGCCTAGACAAGAGGAAGGGTCGTCCCCTCTCTACCATGCACAAAAATGGATATGATGGATAAAGGGATCAATAGGATTTGAGTTTCATTTGGGAGTTTGCTTTTGTTGTTGTTTTTCCCCCCAATTTCTTGTGGCATATAACATTTGAGAACACTTTCTTTTTGCCATTTCTTTTGATATTTGGCATTTCAATACTTGACAACTTTCAACTTTTCTTTGCATTTCTTTTTGAACATTATCAGTCACCCCATTTGTAGGGAGGGTGCTTATATTTGAAGCATATGAGTCTATTTTTGCTCCTCTTTTCTTTTGATGCAATTTGTGCTAACTTTGTTTTTTTCACTTTTCATTTCATTTCTTGAACTCAAATTTGAACATTTTTTTTTTGTGCCCATTCCCTTTGATGACAAAATGTGGTAGAATATGGATGAATGATAGTTGCATGGTTTCAAGGGTCACCTTGGAATAAACGGTAGCCAAGGAATTATCACACCACAAGGTACTCTTGACTAGGCCTTAATCCATGGGTCAAAGGATACTAGCATGACACATCCTCGGGTGTTTTACAAGTATTCTAACAAGCAATGTCTTCAGAAGAAAAAGCATCTACTAGGGCCTATGTACACTTGTCAAGCTTCCCTAATAGACGGTTTCGCAAAATTTTTCTAACATGCAAACTATATGCCATGATGCAACTAACATTTGTACAACCTAATGCATATGCTTCTACCAACTAGTATGCTAAATAATCAAAATGCAAGTCCTAGATTCACATTGTTTATACCGCATCAATCAAAATAAAGCCAAATAGTCATTAACATAAAGAGGAAAAAGGAGATTGGAAAGATCATACCATGCGGTCTTCAATATCCTCATGTCTCGGATGTGGCGTAGTCAATCAATGTGAACAAGGATGAACAAACACAATATATACAAAACAATATATACACAAGACTATACTACAAAGGGAAATGAACTTGTTTTTGGATTTTCAAATTTTCAAATTTTTTTTGGTTTTTATGTTTATGAAACAAAAAGACATGTTTTTGTATTTTTCAAAAAAAATTTAATTTTTATGTGTTTTTGGAATATAAATTCTTATCCCCCACTTTAGTTTGGACATTGTCCTCAATGTACATGTAGGAGTAGGAATGAAAAAGAAAGTACATGTTTTTTTTTGGATTTTTGAATAAATGCAATGATATGAATGAATGCATGCTCTAACTAAATGCAATTCTATATGATATATATATATATATATATATATATATATATATATATATATATATATATATATATATATATATATATATATATATATATATATATATATATATATATAAAACAAATGAATGCAATCTACACTATACTAGATGATGCATGTGTTTTTGTTATGGCGGAGAGCATAATTTAGATTAGCTCCCAATGCATATGCACGGACTTCCCCAAACCAAAATAGACATTATTTCTAACGTCAAGAATTTCGGGGGAGTTCATGCACATGGAATGCAATGCATGAAACTAAAAACTGTCATTTTGGATTTTTCAAGTCGGGAATAATAAAAATGAACACCTTAATGATGCCAAGGTGTTAGTCCTCCAATGTTGTTAGGACTCCTTAAAATGATCAAGATAAAAGAAAAACAAGAGAAGTAGACAAACCATAAGGTAGGTGTAAGAATGTAGGAGCCTCCAAAAGTTTGCTAATCTTCACCCATCGTATCATCATTATCATCTTCTTCCTCGCTTGAGGCATATGCATCATCAACCTCCATAGATGTGGAATCATGTCCACTCTCTCTTTCACTTCCTTGTTCTTCCTCACTTTCTTCTTCTTCTTGAACTTCTTCTTCTTCTCCTTCTTGGTCACCACTCTCATCAACAACCATTTCCTCTCCACCCGGTCTACCACCACTAGAAGTGCTAGGAAAGAATACTTCCATATCCGCTCAACTAGGCAAAGGACAAGATGGATCAAGAAGTCCTTGCTTAGCTAGATCTAGGAGGGGCGGATATTGGGCCTTGTAAGCATCAACTCTATCATTGTAAGCTTGTTTATGCATTTCCCTTATGAGTAGAGTCAAGTAATCATTTCCGGCCTTGGCATCTTTGGGGTTGAACTCGTGGTACTCAAATGGGTAAGGTGGGGTGATAATGGAGGAGGAGGGCTCGACAATTTCGTCCCCTTGGTGTTGAATGATGTACTCGGTCTCTTCGGAGAGTGGGAGAAGGTAGTTCAGTCGATGAACATTCAATCGGCAAATTTTGCTAGGCAAAGTGAAGGATCTAGCTTCATTTGTCAACCACCCAAACTTGTTGTCAAGAGTATCGTTCTTGACCCACTTAAACTTTAGAATCATGGTGGGCAAATCGATAAGACGGCCACCTTTTACCGGTGCATAAGTGTTGTTCTTGTTGAAATCCCGGTTAAATGCTTAGCCAAATAGGTAACTAGTCCTCCATTAGCAATAAAGGCCGTGCCTTCTTTGCCACAATCAACATTAAGCCATCGATCAACCAAAAGTCGTAGAGCATTGTATGGCTTGGTAAATTCTCTCCCAATGTTCAAAGCCGACTCAAGAAGAATAAAATCGAGTTTGGTAAGATGATTTGTGCCATTTCTAGCTATTAAAGTATTCCCAATGACCTTATGCCATACTCTAATGCCCGGATGGTGGACTAAGAGAGCACGACAATCATGAAAACGTGTGAATTTCCTTCCGGAAATTACCATCCAAAGAGGAGCGGGGTCATACTTGGTAGGCATCTTTGTAAATTTCGCACTATCACTAAGGCCAAATATCTTACCCAATTCGTCATAAGATAAGCATCTATCAACATTTTCAAGACGAAATTCGATGACGGTTCGAGTCTCCACTCTTGTGACTGTCAAAGAACTCAAAAATTCCAAGGTAAGGGAGGGGTATGTCAATTCTTGCATTGTAAACAATTTACTTAACCCCATAGACTCGAAAAAGGTTTTAGTTTGTTCAAGAACACTCAACTTTGACAATGAATCTTCATAAATAAACTTAGTAGGCATGATGGTTTTCTTAGCAAAGAGAATGAATTTCTCCCGATGGGAGTTGGAAGTGAAAATTACCTCCAAATAATCAGATAATTGTTCAATGACCGGAGTTGAAGAAGTAGTAGCTTCCATAGGGGGATTTTGTTGTTGAACCTCCAACCTTGCATTATGGATTACCAAAGCCTTTGATACTTGTTATGCTTGAAGAGCTAATTGCCTTTTGGAAAGTGTCTTCTTTTGGGGTGCCTTGTTTTCACCTTTTGTTCTTGCCATTCTCCTTTGCTTAATTTCACCAATGAAAGATTGAAATCTTCGATTTCTAGTAATGCCCAAATCGATTTAGGATGAATGAATGTTGCTTTGTATCCTAAAAATCGACTCAAAACTTGAAGATTTTGGTGTTTGAATCACTTGTTGTTGCAAAAGGAGTGATTAATTTTTGTTGTGAGGAAGTTTGGATTTGATTTGGTTGAATTTGGTTGAGGAAATTTGTTTTTGTTGATGGAGAGGATGAGGGTTTTGGGGTTTTGGGTAGTGTTTGTATTTTGAAGTAATGAGAATGAAAGGGAGAGGAGGGTTTAAAGAGAACCGTTAGTTTTGAATTTTGAGAGGGAGACGAGCGGACCAGGGGTCGGGACGCTTGGATTCTTCAGAAAATGGGTTCAGAAAAAGACGCCATAGGACGAGCGGACCGCAGGAAAGACGAGCGGATTCCTTGAGCTGGGACGAGTGTCTTTTGCTTAGGACGCTCGGATTCCTTTTCAGGGAGAAATCCCAGAATTTGGCAGCGAAGAGATGAGCGTCTTTCTTGATGGACGACCGTGCAGACTGAGACGAGCGTCTTTCTGGCTGGGACGCTCGGATTAACAGTCAGTCCAAAATTTTAATTTCTACAGCTTCACCAGACGAGCGTCTGATGGCTTAGACGCTCGAGTTTCTTCAGGACGAGCGGATTATCCCTCAGGCCGCTCGGATTCTTCCTTGACCACACGGATTCAGGTCTATCCGTGGGTGCTTCGTAACCCGTGTCATTTCAATCTTCAATTCTTGTGTTCTTCATTGTAGGGGCACTACAAAGGCATAAATAGCCTAGGCAATTGCTATCCTCACACTAAGTCAAAGCACTACACATCAATAAATTCATAAGTCTCTCCCTCACTTCTCTCAAAATGATGAATATCTTGATCAAGGCACAAAAATGTAAATCCAAAAATGACAAAAAAGCAATAGAATAATTGAAATGCAAGTTAGGGAGTTAGAATATTTACAAATGGTGATTTAGGGAGGACTCCACCAAACTCTCATCCAATGTGAGATGTCAAGGGGGCATGTTCAAGGTGTTGTTGATGTTACTCAACACCTTGAAGAAGTAGTCGAAAGCTTGCTCATTATCATGATAAAGATCCTCAATAGATCTTTGCACTTGTTGTTCTCCATGATGGCCTTGGGTCATAGCATTACCAATATAGGGATTGAATATCCCTTCAAACTCATCATTCCAAAGACCGCATACTTCGTCTACTTGCTCACTGAAAATGCCTTGAGTTGATAAAGACAACTCTCCTTCTTTCTTGTCTTGGCCAATGAGGCCTTCTTCTTCACTTGTTATGGGTGAGCTTTTCAAGCTCTCATTGTTGCAATTTCCTTTCTCTTTTGATGGGGCATCATCCACTTTCTTTCTCCATTGAAATTCCAACTTCTTCCTATCATCTTTCCGGCTATAGTGATCAACCATAAAACATGGCTCATGTAATCGAGGAGCTCTCATGGTTTTGTCAAGATTGAAAGTAATGGTTTCATCTCCCACTTCAAGGGTGAGAACTCCATGCTTCACATCGCTCACCGCTCCCGCGGTGTGCAAGAAAGGTCTTCCTAAGATAATAGGAATGTTGGAGTCTTATTCCATGTCAACAATAACGAAATCCACCGGGATGAAGAATTTTCCAATTCTCACGGGAACATTTTCCCATACCCCTAAAGGTGTCTTTGTCGATCTATCCGCCATTTGAAGCGTGATGTTGGTGCATTTGAGTTCTACCATTCCTAGCCTCTTGCTAACCGAATATGGCATGACACTAACACTTGCCCCAAGGTCACATAAAGCTTTGTTGATTGTAGTGTCACCAATAGTGCATGGAATGGAGAAGCTTCCCTGATCCTTGAGCTTTGGAGGTGAACTCCCTTGAAGGATGACACTACTCACCTTAGTGAAGGCAGTAGTCTCAAGCTTCCGGATTGATTTCTTCTTTGTAAGGATGTCCTTCATGTATTTTGCATAGGCCGGAACGTGATTGATCAATTCCGTGAAAGGCATCGAGACTTCTAAATTCTTCACAATTTCCATGAATTTTCCAAGTTGGTCATCAAACTTAGGCTTAGCTTGACGACTTGGGAATGGAAGTCTAATCACAATGGGCTCCTTCTCTTTGGCCTTTTCTTCATTCTTCTTTGAAACTCGTTGATTGGTGGGTTCTTCTTCCCTAGAGTTTTGCACAACTCTTTCCTTGTCACTAGCTTCCACAACTTCATCCTTAACTTGCTTCCTTGTCCCTTCATACCTTGTACCACTCCTCAAGTGGATGGCACTAACCGTTTCATGTCTTGGGGGATTACTTTGAGGTGGTAATTGCCCCTTTTGTATTTGAGAGTTTGAAGATGCTAGTTGGGTCATTTGAGTTTCCAACATTTTTGTGTGGGCTAGGATGTTGTTGATGGTGATGTCTTTTGCTTGGCTATCTTTTTGCATTTGAGTTAAAAATTCTTGTTGATTCTTTTGCATTTGGAGGACCGCTTTTTGAACATCAAAACCTTGGTCATTTTGTTGATTGTATGGAGTTTGATTTTGGTAACCTTGGTTTTGGTTGTAAAAGGGTCTTTGATTTTGGTTTCTCATTGGAGGTGGGGTGTATGTTGGTTGAGGGTTTTGAACATTTTGGCTTTTGTATGAGTGATTTGGATGGAATTTGGTGTTTTCATTGTAATAGTTGGAATAAGGGGTACCACTTTTGTATGTTTTAAAAGCATTCACTTGCTCACTTGTTCCCCTACATTCACTTTGGTCATGTCCCAAAGTTCCCCAATTCTCACATATTCCATTTGGAATCGATGAAGATGCTACCATGTTATTAACATGTTGCTTTGGTGATTTTGAGGCTTCTTCAAGCTTAGCCATAGCCTTTTCAAACTTCAAGTTGATGGTATCAATATGAGCACTAAGTTGAGCACCCAATTGAGTAATAGAGTCCACTTCATGCTTTCCTCCTCTAGTAGCCTTGCGAGGTCTACTATATTGTGAATTATGGACCGCCATTTCCTCAATCTTGTTCCAAGTTTGATTATCGTCAACTTCGGTGAACATACCATTTGATCCCATGTTGAGAATGTTTCGGGAGTCTTCATAAAGACCATTCCAAAATTGTTGTACCAAGAACCACTCGCTAAGTCCATGATGAGGACATGAGCGACAAATTCCTTTGAATCGCTCCGAAGCTTCATACAAAGATTCTTCGTCCCTTTGCTTAAAACCTGTGATTTGGGCTCTTAGCATGTTAGTCTTTTCCGGAGGGTAGAACGTTTTGTAGAAAGTTAGAGCCAACTTCTTCCAAGAGTCAATTCCAAGAGTAGCCTTATCAAGACCATTGTTTCGCGGTACCAATTAGAGAAAAAAGGAAATAAGACCCATCGAATTTGGTTTTGAGTCACTCCGGTTTGTGAAATCGCATCACAATAGTCACAAAAAGTCTCTATGTGAGAATGAGGGTCTTCACTAGGCATCCCCCCAAATTGGCTTCTTTCGACTAATTGGATAAATGCGAATTTTGCAATGAAATTTCCGGTCAAGTGTTGTGGTGTGGGAGTACCATTGGGTAGGTTCTCCTCGGTGGGTACGGAATGTGATGAAAACTTAGGCATTGTGGGTTGATTTTGTGTTGGATTTTGTGTTGGGTTCTCCTCACCTTCTCTTGCAAAAGGGTTGATGAACTCAATAGTATTTGGTTGAATATCTACAACCTCACCAATACCTCTCAAAGTTCTCCTAGCAAGTCTTCTATTGGTTGTCAAAGTTCTTTCAATTTCACGATCAAAGGGTAACAAGTCGCCTTGTGACCTTCTAGACATGCAAAATATCAAACAACTCGAAAACAATTAGAACAAACCTTGAGGAGTTTTACTTCCCCAAAGGCAAAGAAAGACACAACTAATAACAATCAAAGAAAATCAAATCAAGTTAACATCGTCCCCGGCAACGGTGCCATTTTTGGCCGGTCGCTTTCTTAGCTTAGATTTCGGTTACTTGTCGTTAGGAGTACCTAGACTAAAAAAATATTTATAATCTTCACAAACAACTCTACTATTAGTAAAGAGGTAAGTAAAGGTCGGACCCCAAGGGACGGGTATTGATGTAGGATTTTCGATTGCAAGTAGTGGTGTCTAAGGATGTCATAATTTGGGTTGAGATAAGAAGATCACTAAGCTAAATAACAATAAAAGTAAACAAGCAAGATGATTAAAAAGAGGTGTAAATAATTGATTAAAAGCACTAGGGTGTCATGGGTTCATAGGGGATTCATGGGATTTGATCATACAAACATGTTTTCAACTAGATGCAAGCAATTATTGTTGTGATGGGATCTAGTTAGTGTATATCTTACAATCCCTAGGAAGGTTTGGGTCCCGGAGCCGAATTGATTAGATTGTACAACACCTACAAGTCGACTTAATCCTCCCTATCCAATAATATGCATGGTCTAATGAGACTCGAGTTAGTTTATGTCTTACAAGTCTCATTGAAAAGATAAGTGATGGGGAAAAAATGCAAAGATTCATAGGCTCGCATTTCATCAAACATAACATGTCCATAAGTTGAAATCTCAACAAGCAAGCAAATTAATTATGAAAGCATATTAGATTAAGCATGAATCAATCCCCATGTTGGTTTCCTCTAATTCCCCATTAACCCTAGTTAAGGAAACGACTCACTCATTATCAAGTTTAACATGTTAACAAGGTTGTCAATCATATCAACAAAGCAAAACATGATGAATAAGTAAAGATGATTAACAATAATTAAAAAGGGATTAAGAGAATTATACCTAATGATGATTCCAAAATAATAAGCAAAGAATAATAGAAGTACTTGATGAATGATTAGAAGGTTGTCAATCCTCCAAATAAACCCAAATAATCTTCAATTACCCAAAATAAAGGATGAACAATAGAGAAATTAAAGAAATGAGATTTGTATTAATACTTGATTAAAAGTTGATTACCAGATTAAAGAGAGATTAGAATAATATAAACTACACTAAAGATTGATAAGAAGAACATGATAATCTAATTAGTATAATGGGGTATTTATAATGGGGATTAGGTGCACAAATTAGGGTTACTAAGGGCTTAAATGACAATTTAGTCCTTAAGAAAAGTTGAAGAAATGCTCCTCTCGAAGAAAGATGCGAGTCTCCTTTTTGCTAATCATTCGAAAATATGCGCATCCCGAGTAGAACAAGAAGAAGTCGGGTTGTACTGGAGAAGAATCCGAGCGTCCAAAAGGTCGGGACGAGCGGATTGTGCAGGCGGTGGACGAGCGGCCAAGCACGTGGGACGCTCGGATTGTGGCTCTTGGACGAGCGGCCAGGCAGGTGGGACGCTCGGATTGTGGCTCTTGGACGAGCGGCCAGGCAGGTGGGACGCTCGGATTCTAGTCCAGGAGCTTTTTTCCTTCTTTCCTTCTTCCAACAATCCTTAGGGATCTTGTCGGGGATGCAAGGATCTTCTTCATCATTGCCCATCTACTACATTATTTACAAAGGCCTTCTAGTCTTGTCTTCACTTTGATGCTGGGTCATTAGATTCGATCAATGTAGCTCTATTTTGCCATGAAAATGCAAGGTTTGCACTCCTCTCCTACCAAGGAAACAAAACCTCAAAGAATATGCAAAACAAAGGACTAAATATAGTAAATGACCCAAATATGCACTAAAAAGCATAGGAACGAGGCTAATTCGGGGACTAAATATGCTCAAATATTGGTCACATCAACTAGGAAAAGATTCATGGCTAAGGTCAGTAATGGACAAATGTACCTTAAAAGATGACGGTAGTAACTTTCTTGAATGGGAAACCAAAATCAAAAGTGCTGCGTTGTCCGACAACATACTCCCTTAATTGACCGATGCCCGTCCCATCGAGCCCGGTGCAAGGGCTTCAATAACGGTGCGGACCGCCTATGATGAGTACATAAGGATGTCCAATGATATCAAAAATGTGTTGATATGGTCGATGTCCCCAACTTTAAGTTTTCATGCATTTCTTTGAATGCGTACGAGATATTCACTCGTATGACTACTATGTTTTCACAAACACCTAAAGTCCGCCAATACGAAGCGGCGGCATGCTTCTTTGAAGAAAAGCTTGAGAGGGGCCAAAAGGTTGGTTCCCATGTACTCAAAATGGTCAAATATGTTAACATCCTAGAGCGTCTAGGGTGTAAAATTCGTAAAACTCTTGTGGTGGATCGCATCCTCTACTCACTTCCTACCAAGTTTGCCCACTTTAGGGTAAACTATAACATGAATGGCATGGATAAGAGTTATCATGAAATTCATGCACTTGTCACCCAAGCGGTGAGGGATATGGAAGCTAGTGGGAGTGAAAAAGGGGATGTTCTAACCATGAAGTTAAAGAACATGTCTCTTGGAGTTAAGAAGGGAAAGGGGAAAGAAAAGTCCCAATTCAAGAAATCGTCAAAGAAACAAGACAAGGGAAAGGGGAAAGCCGTTGAGAATGGCAAACCCAAGGCAAAGAATGTCAAACTCTCCGAGGCTGAATGTTTCCATTGTAATGGGAAAGGGCATTATAGGAGGAGTTGCCCCAAATACCTAGAGGACCTCAAGGAAGGGCGTGTGACGCCTATTGGTATGATTTCCTCTCTCTATGTGATAGACGTTAATTATGCTTGCACTTCCACTTGGGTACTAGATACCGGATGTGGCTCTCACCTTTGTAATCATTTGCAGGGTTTAAGGAACGTGCGAGCACTTGCAAAAGGTGATGTGGATCTCCGCATGGGCAATGGAGTTAGAGTAGCGGCCATTTCCGTAGGGACCTATGTGCTCACTTTAGCTAGTGGTTTAGAGTTGTTTTTAAATAAGTGTTATTTTGTACCAATTTTAACCAAGAACATCTTCTCCATTCCCGCGTTAGACACGGAAGGCTTTGTTTTATGATTAAGGACAATTGTTGTACTTTTTCGTTGAATGATTTGGTTTATGGCAAGGCCATTTCAATTAGAGGTATTTATGTTTTAAATGATGTTAATGACGTTTATCATATGGAAACTAAAAAGCTCAAAACGGGTGATCCAAATGAATCCTACCTTTGGCATTGTCGTTTAGGTCATATAAACGAAAGACGCATTAAGAGACTTGCTTCATCAAAAGTGCTCAAACCATTTAATTTCGAATCTTATTGTATATGCGAGTCTTGCCTTTTAGGCAAGATGATTCATGCACCTTTTGCGGGAAAAGGGACACGAGCTAGTGAGGTTTTGGCTCTCATACATACGGATGTGTGTGGACCATTAACCATCACCGCTAGAGGAGGTTTTCACTACATCATTACTTTTACTGATGACTTGAGTAGATATGGGTATATCTACTTGATAAACAACAAAAGTGAAGCTTTTGACAAGTTCAAAGAGTTTCAGAATGAAGTAGAGAACCAATTGGATAAAAAGATTAAGACCCTACGATCCGATCGTGGTGGTGAATACCTAAATACTGAATTTGATTCACACCTAAAAGACTGTGGTATAGTATCAAAATGGACTCCTCGTGGCACACCACAATTAAATGGTGTAGCTGAAAGGAGAAACCGAACTTTATTAGACATGGTTCGGTCTATGATGAGTCTAACCGGACTTCCTGATACGTTTTGGGGTTTTGCCATCTTGTCTGCATAATTTTCACTAAATCGAAGCCCCACTAAAGCGGCCGATAAGACTCCATATGAGATATGGACAGGGAAAGTCCCTCATTTGTCATTCAGGCGAATTTGGGGTTGCGAAGCGTACGTCAAGATCAAGTCTGACAATAAACTTGCACCCAGGTCTGACAAATGTCTTTTTGTAGGTTATCCAAAATAAACACGTGGCTATTACTTCTACAATAAAAACGAGAACAAAGTGTTTGTGGCTCGTAATGCTGTCTTCCTAGAAAAAGAGTTTATTTCTAGAAGACAGAGTGGGAGAAAATTTGAACTTGACGAAGTTCGAGAGCCACAAACCGAGAATGAGGTAGAGGAGAACGTAGAGGATAACGTTCCCTCCTCCTCTGCAATGGTGATCATTCCTAGAAAGTCAAGTAGGACTTCTAATCCACCTGACCGCTACCTTGGTAACATCGAAGAGGATGGTGTTTTGTTACTTTTGGAAAGTGACGAACCCACTACCTATAAATCGGCCATGTCTAGTCCCGACTCCTCGCTTTGGCTAGAAGCCATACGGTCCGAAAAGGATTCCATGTACGAGAACCAAGTATGGGACTTGGTGGATTTACCTGAGGGAGTGCGACCCCTTCAGTGTAAATGGATATATAAAATTAAACTCGACGTGGATAAACATATAGATGTTTACAAAGCTAGATTGGTGGCAAAAGGTTTCACCCAAGTTCATGGTCTACATTATGACGAAACCTTCGCTCCAGTCGCTATTCTTTGGTCCATTAGGATAATCTTAGCGGTTGCCGCGTTTTATTATTATGAGATTTGGCAAATGGATGTCCAAACCGCCTTCTTGAATGAGATTCTAGAAGAGGAAGTGTACATGATACAATTTGAAGGTTTTGTGGATACATCTAACCCTAAGAAGGTGTGCAAGCTCAAGAAGTCCATCTATGGTCTTAAGCAAGCATCTCGGAGTTGGAATCATCGCTTTGATCATGTTATTAAACAATACGGTTTCACTAGAAGTGTTGAAGAACCGTGTTTATACATGAAGTTTAGTGGGAGTAAGGTTGCTTTCCTTGTCTAATATGTGGATGACATATTGCTCATCGGGAATGATATTCCATCGCTCACTTCCGTTAAGGAGTGGCTAGGGAATCACTTCCTGATAAAGGACTTGGGAGAGGCACAACGAATCTTGGGTATCCGGATCTATAGAGATAGGTCCAAAAGGATACTAGCATTGAGTCAAGAAGCTTATATTGACAAAGTTCTTGACCGGTTCAATATGAAAGACTCTAAAACAGGATTTCTACCTATGGGCGAAGGGATTACTTTGAGCAAGTCAAAGTCTCCCTCTACCCCTATGGAGATTGAACACATGAAGACCGTCCCTTATGCTTCCGCTGTTGAGTCTATCATGTATGCTATGATTTGCACTCGTCCCGGCGTCGTGTATGCCTTGAGCATGACAAGTCGTTATCAAGCCAAGCCTGGTAAGAGTCACTAGATAGCCGTAAAGAACATCCTTAAGTACTTGAGAAGGACTAAGGATTCGTTCTTAGTGTTTGGAGGAGAAACTGAGTTGCGTGTAAGAGGTTACACGGACGCACTTCCAATCCGGCTATGTGTTTATGCTAAATGGAAGAGCTGTTTGCTGGAAAAGCTTCAAGCAAAGCGTTACCGCGGATTCTACAACAGAGGCAGAGTACCTAGCAGCGTCTGAGGCTACAAAGGAAGCTGTTTGGATTCGGCAATTCATGGAGGGGCTAGGAGTAGTCCATTCCGCCAAAGATCCTATCACTCTATATTGTGATAACAATGGGGCTATTTTTCAAGCCAAAGAGCCGAAGTTTAGTAACAAATCTAGACACATTGAAAGGAAATACCATGTAATTAGAGATTATGTGGAAAGGAAGGAAATAGACATTTGTAAGGTTGGGACAGACGATAATATTGTTGATCCTTTAACCAAGCCTTTATCAAAGGCTAAGCATGATGGACATGTCGTCGCAATGGGATTGAGACGAGTACCAGAATTTCTTTAGATTATGGATATGTAATAATTGGATAGTGTATCACTTTTTATATATATATATATATATATGATAATCACATTCATTGTTTAAGCATTCATTTATGAATTATTTTATTTAGTGTGACTATATTTATAATACCTTGTTTATCTGAATAAGTTGTGGAGACAATGTTGAACACTATTCAATGAATAATATGAACATTATATTTTGTCCTTAGTCACTTAATAATGTGACGTCTCGAAGTGACTAGATTGTAAGTCGATTGATGGTTGTTCAACACCATGAGGTCATACGTGATGACTAGTCGATTACATAGACAGAGTGTGTGACACTTTGCCGGACAGTGACCATTTAGAGAGTCCCTTAGTTCTATTATAGACGCCTGGTCATGGCAGGGATATCTAAGATGATCCTATGAGTCGATTCTTTTGACTGGAGACTATTATCCAAGTCAGTGCAGTTTTCGAGTGACTTTGGTTTTTGTCCAAGGTCATGCCGTGAAAGGAGGCCAAAGAACATCTTCTGAGTCATGGTGATCTGTATTGAGCAAAGATAGATAGGGCATACAGGAATTTTCCACCCACGTTGGGTTACAGCATCTCAAGGCCACTCGAGGAGTTGTGACTATAAATGCGTGGCCACGTTCGGAAGTAATCTGTGGGAGATTTTTTCGGTCTTGTAGTCACACTCCCGATCGAGACAACCACTCGCGATATGTTCATGTGCAAGTGCGACCTGAAAGACACCTTGCATTGAGTGGGAGATTAAAACGGACTAGACAATTGGTAGCGCACACCTTGTGTCGGACAAGTGGGAGATTGCTGGATTTAGTGTCCTCCACAATAGTGCGTTTACATCATAATTCTCATTAAAGGAATATCATCAGGACATTTATTTTATGATCCTCATCAGTTGATTAACGTAAATCAATAACGGTTGGCTGACTAGAGTTTGACGTTATTGTCGTGAGACGGCGGTGATTAACTGACCCCTTTCGGTCACACCTAAAGAAACGGACCCCAATTGACAACAAATTAATTGTATGAGATACAATTTATTTAGTCCCTTGATTTATTGACTAAAAAGTTAGTCGATCTTTTTAGAGATATTTCGAGTTGCGAACTCGAGGCGCGGCAGTTATTATTTAATTATGCGATAATTGAATAATAAATTTTATGAGACGGGTTTTAGTTAATTAATTGTTAATTCACTAAAATTGTACTAATTGATTAATGAGATTAATATTAGTACGTAAATAATACGTGTAGCGGTACACGTATATTTACGGAGTATTTTGGACAAAATTGATCGGGAAGCATTTAAATATAAATTGATGTTTAAATAAAATTTACACGTATTTGTGCGACAAATATAAGAACCAATATGGACCCGTAAATGGGTCATGGAAATCGTGTAAATGGGATTATGTGTTGCTTTAGACACAATCATTCCACTTATACATTTTACTTCCCAAAATGCTTTTGTTTTTTTTCTATACTATGCTCCATTGGGCATATTAAAATAAGACAAAAAAAAACATTCAACTCCCTCTATACCTACCCGGCCACCCCTTCCCTTTTCCTCTATTCAATTGTTCATTTTTCCTTACTCTTGAACATTTGCATGTGGAAATTATTCATCTCTCTAAAAAAAAAATAATAAAACCATTTACTAAGATTTTTTAGTAAACAAAATATTTACTAAGAGTGTTAGTAATATTATAAATATTATTAAGGGTTAAATTTAACAAGTTTCTAGTTAATACTTGTTAGATTATTGGGTTTAGTTCTTGGGTGCTTCTTGAAGTAGACCTTCTCTTTGGAGGTTTCTTCTATGAGCATCATCCATCTCTTTTTAGCACAAGAACAATCTAGATAGGTGATCTAGATTGTGCCCATATTACCATCAAATCTATGTAAGGAAATTGTATTTCCTTAATCTTTATTTATTATGCTTTTATATTTGCATGATGTTACATAGATCACTAAAATAACAAATTATGAGATAATTTGATTTTATTTAGAGAGTCTAATATGGATCTATGATCTTTCACCTACCTAATGGTACTCCAACACTACCCCCACTTGATCGGTAATTTCATTGCCAAATCCACATTCTTACAATTAGTCGAACCAAGTCAATTTGGAGGGATGCCTAGTGAGGATCCTCATCTATACATGGAGACTTTTTGTGACTATTGTGATGCAATTTCTCAAACGGGGGTAATGCAAGATCAAATTCGATGGGTATTGTTCCCTTTTTCCTTGATTGAAGCCGCGAAGCAATGGTTGAAGAGCCTAGACAAGGCCACTCTTGGAATCGATTCATGGAAGAAGTTAGCACTTGCCTTTTATAAGAAGTTTTACCCTCCGGAGAAAACCAACTTGTTAAGAGCCCAAATCACCGTGTTCAAGCATAGAGATGAAGAGTCTTTATATGAGGCATGGGAAAGATTCAAAGATACATGTCGCTCTTGTCCTCATCATGGGTTAACCGAATGGTTTTAGTGCAACAATTTTGGAATGGGGTGTATGAAGACTCAAGGAATGTGCTCAACATGGGTTCTAATGGATGATTCACCGAGGTAGATGATAACCAAACTTGGGCTAAGATAGAGGAGATGACGCTTCACAACTCTCAATATAGTTGGCCAAGAAAAGCTACTAGGGGAGGGAGACATGAAGTTGACTCCGTCACACAATTGAGTGTCGATTTGGGTACCCAATTATGCTCCCATATTGACATAATTAACTTGAAATTTGACAAGGTCATAGCTGCAGCAGGAGCCGCTGACCAGGCCACCTCAGATCAGCAAGCAAGCCAAGGCAACACCACACCAGTCTCAGGAACCAGTCCAGCTGAGCTAAGTTTAGTGGTCAATAAGTATGAGTACAAGCCCAACCACCAGCTGCCACCATGGCCAGCTGGTTGGCCACTGAATTAGGCTCAAAAAAGTCCTAGGGGTTCAAGGGTAAATCACAATGCAAGTCCCAGAAATTCAAGCTGGAAAGAAATGCAGCAAATGACAAACAACAAAAAGCAACCTTTCCATTTCTGGCTAAACCATGAGGAAAAACCACTCAAGGAACTTTTGGCTTGTCTCACTGTTTAACAGGTACAACCTAGAGCCAACTCTGATGCCAAGGACCCAATCCTTTTATCCTCAAGTGCCCACATTCAACAGAAAAACCAGCAATGCAGCAAAGGACCACAACCTATCACTGTCACCTGCATTTCTCTTTTGTTTTCATTCCAGTTTACAATTAAGAGCTTTTAAACCATTGTAATATTGTATTTGGACTCTTACCAGCATGTGAGGAAGGATCCTGACCCTTGGATGTAGTTTCCTTTCAAATTTGTAACCTACAAAAGGCCTATATAAGGACCTCAACCCAGACTGTTGTAACACATCTAATTTTATAAATGAAACCTGAGAATTCTCTCAAATTTAAACCTCTTAATCTTATGATTAGTCTGTAGATTAGAGTCAGGCTTGATAATAACATGTGCTTAGACTGTGGTTATTGATTAAGTACCTGTTAGTAGAGTCTAAACTTTCCTGTGCTGAGTCTGTGGTCTGTTTGGCTTTCCTGTTTGCTTCAGTTGAGTTTTTCCTGTGTTAATCTGTGGAAATTCTTGGCTTAAGTCCTCCAAATTATTAACTTAACTCCCTGTGAGTATTCTGTGGGTTTTCAGTTGATAATTATATCCAAAGATCCTTTCTTTTCAATCACTCTTTCAGAACTGCTTCAATCACAGTCAGTGGTGTCTGTCAGTCAGTTCAGTTGAGTCTTAAAAATACTTTGATTCCCTTAAAAATCATGGAATTTTGCTCAGAGTTAGGTCTTATATTAAAGTTAATTACTGCCAAGTTTCATGATTTTTGAAGGTCATTTGATAATTTTAGTAAATAGCACAAGTTTATTGCATTCCTGAGAAACTGTCTTTGGTTTGCTGGTTTGTTTGCTGTATTTGTCTAAACCCTTAGGCATTACACTACAATAGCCAAGATGAATGAGGCCTCTCAATCACCCAAGCAAAATCAACAAGTCAATGCATGGTGTCAACATCTTCTATTCCAAATGGAGTATGTGAGAATTGTGGAACTTTGGGACATGATCAACAAGAGTGTAGGAGGACAAATGAGCAAGTGAATGCTTTCCAAGCATACAAGAATGGCACCCATTACTCCAACTTTTACAACGAAAACACCAAATTTAATTTCACCCAAACTTCTCATATAAAAGCCAAAATGTTCAAAATCCTCAACCAACATACACCCCACCTCCAATGAGAAATACTACTCAAAGAACCTTTTTCAACCAAAACCAAGGATTCCAACACCAATCCTCTTACAATCAAACCAACGACCAAGCTTTTGATAATAAAAAAGTGGTCCTTCAAATGCAAAAGAACCAACAATACTTCTTCACTCAAATGCAAAGAGATAGTAAACCTAAAGACACTACCATCAATAATATCTTTGCTCATACGAAGATGTTGGGAACACAAATGACCCAATTGGCCTCTTCGAGTTCCCAAAGGCAAAAAGGACAATTACCTCCCCAAGGTAATCCTCCTACAAAGCATGAAACCATCAATGTCGTTCACTTGAGGAGTGGTACACAATATGAGGGACCTAAGAAGCCGATTGAAGAGGATGTTATTGAGGAAAGTGTCAAGTCAAGAGATGTGATGGAACAAAGGAAGGAGTTAGAACCATTGAGGAGAAATCCTAGGGTAGTGGAACCAACATCCAATGAATCATTGAAGAAGAGAAATGAAGAGAAGGCCAAAGAGGTTGAAAGAGAACCTATTGTGATAAACTTTTGTTTCCAAGTCACCAAGCCAATGTTGGAGTATGTGTCCTCAACAATAGTGCGATCACATGTTTAAATCACATATTAAGAATGCGCAAGGGATGATTCATTATATAGTCAACTGATCATCATTAATCGGTAATGATTGGCTAACTAGAGTTTGACATTACTGTCGTTTGACGGTGGTGGTCAGTTGATCCCTTAAGGTCACACCTAAAGGACAATTCCCTTAATAGACAAATTGATTAATTGTATGACGATACAAGTTGATCAATTCCTTAAAATTGAACAATTTGTTTGTGAGAGAGAATATTTATATCTTATTGTAATGGGATTAAATAAGATTTATTTTAGTAATTGAAATACTTTATTACTAAAATTGATTATTGTTTGAGAAAAAATTGAGATAGAATGAATGGTTAATTATAATTACAAGATGTTGTGAATTATAATTAAATGACTCATTTTATTTATGTGATCAAGTATCACTAGTCAATTTGTTGTATATAATTTAATTAATGTATAAAATGATATTTATATGATAAATATGCATTAAATTAATTAATAACATGTAACATACTACATGTAACATATTGTGTGACAAATGACAAATTGACAAAATAAAATGGTAGTCCATTTTATGTGTTGGACCGAAATATAGAGGGAGTAGTGATGGATTATGGTTGTTTTATTTTATTTGATAAAATGGCATGATGATGCCTACCTACAACTAGCCTTACACCTACTCTTACATGTCTTACACATCCATTTCTTGTGAAGGCCAAAAGGAGAAAGTAATATGCCTTTTGGAGATACTCCATCCGGCTCCTCCCCTTTCTTTTAAGAGATTTTGGTTCTCTTATTGTTCATTCTAACACATTATATGCAAAGCTTGCTATATTTTCTCTCCACTTCTCTCTAAACAAGTTTTTAGAAAACAAGTGATTGTTCATCTATTCTAATATCAAAATAAGGTTACTAGTGTAGTAATAATAACAATATTAGAATTAATTTTGAGGGTACTAGTGTATTAATCTAGTTAATTAGTATACTAGTTTAAGAGATTAGTCTTGGGTGCAATCTAAGGAGGATCTCTACTTTGGGATTTATGGAGGATCATCCAACATTTTAAGCTCAAGAACAAATAAGGAAGGTGACCTTATTTGTGCCCATTATTTCGAACCAACCTACAATGTAAGGGACATTATTTTTCTTATAAATCTCTTATTTTGTTATGCATGCACTAGATCTAAAGAACAAATAATTAAGAGGTTAATTAGTTCACTATTAGAGGAGTCTAATAAGAGGTAAATGAACCTAACAATTGGTATCAGAGCCAGATTGTTGCATGCATAATCGGTTTGGTTTTTCCGAGTTAAATGTAATTTAATTAAAACTAGAAATTTGTGATTTATAAGAGTAAGTCACGAAATCATGATGCATGTTATATATTCTGGTCCTAAAATGTTTTTAGGTCATTTTAATGATCTATGGTAATTTATTGCTCATT
Organism: Silene latifolia; assembly: GCF_048544455.1. Taxonomy (NCBI): domain Eukaryota; kingdom Viridiplantae; phylum Streptophyta; class Magnoliopsida; order Caryophyllales; family Caryophyllaceae; genus Silene; species Silene latifolia. The sequence continues at coordinate 218,203,842 of NC_133534.1, forward strand.
TTAATGATTTTTAGTGATTTTATCACATTTTTATGAGTAAAATGAACTTTTATTCACTAAAAATAGTTAAATCTAACTACTGGCCGTGATTTTTTAGTATGACCTCACATGAATATTTTATGTATTGTATGTATAATTTTATATTAATGTGACTAATATTTCATGATTTATGATTTTTATGTGATAAAAATGACATAAATGGAGGTTAAATGACTAAAATTGGTTAAACTTAGTTTCTGACCTTCAAAAAATTTTATATGACCTCACATACATATTTTAAAAATTTTGTGTAAAATCTCGTATTAATTTGATTAATATTGCATGATTTATGATTTTTATGAGATAAAAATGGATTAAAAGGAGGTAAAATGGTTAAAAATAGTTAAACTTCGAACCACGCCATGGGATTTTAATATTTTGTCACATGCATGATTTATACATTGTATGTAAATTTTGAGATGAAATGATTTCATTTTGCATGATTTATGAATTTTTAGTGTAAAAATGGCATAAATAGTGACTATTTTAACTTAAATAGCTAAAACGAATTACATGGTATGAGAAAATTATTTTAGATTGCATTAATATTCCACTTATGATATCTAAAGTTGTAAAATTGATTGGATTAATATTTGGATACTTTAGATGTTTTATGAGATAAAACCGATAAATTGCAACTATATTTTCTCAAAATTAATTCGAAATTTTTAACCAAGATTTTTGATATTATGAGTGTCATGGAATTATTACAGAATTTTCAAAAATTTAAAATTCAAATTTTGAAATTATTGTAATTTAATTTGGATTTATTTCATAAATGTTGTGATTTTAAGGTAAAAAATGAGCATAAAAATTAAATCAAGTTGAATTATTGTCAAAAATTGAGTGATGACTAATTTTTGAGTCCTAATAGTGTTAGGGTAATTAACTTGAGCTTAAATGTGATTTAAGTGTTAATTTGTGATTTTAAGAAGTTATTATCACGCATTTCCATAAAACCGGGTTATATAATCGATATAAGTTAAATAGGGCAATTTGGTACATAATTTGGCATGATAGATACATATTATAATGCTGCATATTTCAATTGTTGAATGTCTTTTTATTTATATAATTTTAAATTATGTAAGTTTATCTTAGTATGGCCTTAGTTTTAATCGATATTACCCGTAATGAAAGGGAATATTGATTCGGTTGTAATTTAATGTGATCTCGTATCACTTTTATTTTTTACTAGTTTTTCATATTACAAATGTATAATAGGAATAGCTTTGTATTTTTATTATTATTTGTAATCATGAATTTTCTTCAAGACGGTGTCATTCGGAAAGGTGTTCCGACGAAGACGGTGTTCTTGGGAGGCGTGCCATTTGAAGATTCAAGGGACCAAAGGAGTTGGTTTCCGAATATATAATAGATTATTTGATTTTCTATTTTAGGAAGGCCATACTAGAAATTTATTATTATTGCTTTGCATTTCTTTTAATATGTTACATGCATTGCCAAATCGCCATAACAACACATCCATTTCATATCGAGTCATCGACCGTGTCAATCATAATTATCGTAGTTCACCGCTTTAGTTCACTTAAAATGTGATAGATAATAAATTGACAAGACCTCTCACTTATAATAATTGAGAATTAGCCTTACCAAATAGTAGAAACCATGAGTCCCAATTTCATGAGGAAGTAGGTTCGGCTCACCGGGGTACTAAACTTGTTACGTTGGGTAAGTGGGTAATAAAATGTTATTATATCGAAATTTGGATTGAACTCAACGGAAGTATTCGTGACCGTAGTCGCATGTGTTCCGGGCTAAAGATAAATATTAAAGTAATTTTTATCGACCGAGAGTTCTAGAAGTAGAATCGATTAAGAGGTTAATCCACCGAGTTATATTGATAAGGGATGCATCGGCTCACCGTGACCGAGTTAATATGAATTTGGATCTCGGAATCATTTATAATAGTTGGGTAGAGGTCACTATATAAATGCTAAAACTTGTTTAAAAGTGTTTACAAGTATTATTAAAATGATAGATGGTAATTATTTCCTTCATTTCCGTTTTTGCAGTTATTTATTCGCAATGAATTCATCTAATACTCCAACACCAATGATTCATGGCTCCAATCATTCGATGAAAAGCTCTCCGAGTATGACAATGATACAATTAGAGAATTACGCTGTGGCATTGGTCAGGATGGAAATCTTTGCTTCTTTACCACCTCCACACCACCCACTCTAATATTAATACCCACCACCTTAGTAAGAAAAGCTTGTGAAGAAAATCTTGCTAAACCCAAGGCATCCTTGTTTGAAGAAACAAGGAGAAATATTAAATTCAGTGGGAGTTCTAGCAAGAGTGTCCTTGCAACTGAAAGGAGTATTGGCATTATTAAAGGAAAAGCAAAGATGGGTGAGAAACCCAAACCTGATAATGAATTGGAAATGGATAGTGAGACTACCAAAACTAAGACCAAGAAGGGTGCCCAATCTTATGAAGAATGTCATTATTGTAATGTCATGGGCCATTGGAAGCGAAATTACCCTAAGTATTTGGGAGATATCAAAGTTGGACTTATCACTCCAAGTGGGACTTGGAAATGTGGAAAAGCTAAATAAGAGTGATATAAATCTCCGACAAGGAAATGGAGCTAGGGTAGCCGACACTTCAAGAGGGCTTATGTACTTGTTTTCGCTAATAGCTTTGAGTCGTAATCAACATAGTTGTTATTATGTACCCATTTTGTCTAAAACATTATTTCTATTTCAATGTTAGATATGAAAGGATTTATATTTTGCCATAAAAAACAATCATTGTATTTGTTGAAAATAGACATCGTTGTGAGCCATGTCACTTATCTTTATGATATACAAGTTTTAGACACTTCCAAATCGAGCAAAGATATCTTCATAATACGATCTAAGAGACTCAAACTATTAATCCAAATGATTTGTACATTTGGCCTTTTTAATTAAGTCACATAAATTAGAAACGCATTAAACACTAGTGTCGACTAGAATTATTGGACCATTTGATTTACAATCATATGGAATATGCGAATCTTGCCTCCTTTGCAAAATGATTTGTACTCCCTTTAGTAGTAAAGGGACATGAGCAAGTGATTTATTGGAACTAATACATGCCGATGTATGTGTTCTAATGAGCATCACCGCAAAGGGAATTTATGACTACTTCGTCACTTTTACCAATGATTAAAGTAGATATGGGTATATTTACTTAATCAAATATAAAGTGAAGCATTTGAGAAATTTGAGAAATTTCTAAATGATGTTGAGAACCAATTGAACAAAGTACTAAAGCATTACGATCCGATCGTAGTAGCAAAGATCTAAGTAATGAATTTGATTTATTATAATATAGATTATGACCTAGTGTCACTACCCATAAAGATCAAATTAATATGAGTCGGTTTGAGTTATTGAACTCAATTTTGGGAATTTGCAATCCAAAACGGTTAAATAATTCTAAACGGATGGTCAACAAGGAAATACTTGAAATAGAGAGTCTATTTAACAAATTACATGGATCAGATTCACATATAACATGAACCAAGCTGCCATGATAGAGCTGGTCTTTTATGAGCTAATGCGTTAGTCTTGAGAAACTCCCAATACTCCACCATATATATGTTTGCAGCTCACAAAGCTATCTCTCAAGAAGATAGATGTATTTCTGAGAGATAGAGTGGGAGTAGATTGGATCGTTACAAATATGTCTTATAGTTAAAGTGTTACTTTGTGAAAGTAATGGAACTATAATCTATAAAGATAGAATGAGAGTATATATGTCTTATTGTTAAAATGTTGCTTTGCGAAAGCAATGGTATTATGACCTTGTCCCAAATCGACCTTGTTGCATACGAGCCATAGCATTACAATCCAAATATTGTTATTCAAGAGTAGATTTACTTTAAGGCGAGGGTCTCTTTAAAAGTAAATAGAGCTTTAGAGTACTCAAATGCATGAATTGACATGAAGATGTTAATCAAGATTAATTATGTTAGGAATTGCCGCATTTTATTTTTTTATAATGAATGGCAAATGATAATTCGCTTTTCTAAAATGGGAATTTAGAAAAGGATATGTTTGGAACACAAAAACCTTAGAGGAAGATCTAAGAATCCTAACATATTATGCGTAGCTTTCTTAAGTGATCCCAAAATGGTCTTAAGCAAGCATTAAAGGATTACATTTTTCGTTCATGTGATAATTGAGAATGGTTTATTCACATGATTGAAGAATCATGGTTATACATGAAGTTAAGTGGGAGCAAGATTTATTTTTTCCATGTCTTATATGTTGATAACATATTACTTATTGAGAATAATGTACTAATACTCTCTTCTGTGAAAGAGTGATTGGGAGACTAGGAAAAGGTGCAATATACCTTAGATTACCGAATCTATATGAGAGTATATTGGCATAGAATTGAGAGTCTTATGAGGATAAGATGTTTCGTATCTGTTGTACATCAACAAGGTTTAATGGGTTATTCATGTTGATGAAAGTGGAATTACTATGATGGAGTCATAGTCGTTCACTGAACCTATTAAGTTGTTGATTATATGAAATCAATTTCTAATGTTTCCATGATTAGAATGATCATGTATATCAACATATGCACATGCCATGATGTATCATATGCTAAAAGCATAATAAGTCAATGACAAGATAATTCACATGATATGGCTTGTGAAAGCCTTAAAGAACATCCTTGAGATTCTTGAGAAGAATTAAGGATTCGTTCATATGTTTGGATGATAAACTAAGTTATGTGTTGAAGGGTTGCACAAACTTTAGTTTCCAAACCTAAATAATTCATATAATCCTAGGATGTCTTATTGACTTAGGAGTAAGAGACTAGAAAAGTGTTTTTAGTTTCACGTATTGCAAATTCTACAAAAGGAATCTAAGTAAATTGTGATAAAATGGTCGATGTGGGGATTAAGAGTGAATCCCTCTACAAATGACTTTATCACAAGTTATGAGATAACAGTGGGATCATCTTTCAAGTTAAAGAGCCCAAGTCTAGTAAGAAAGACTAGACATATACTTAGATAAATTCATGTTATTAGATATAACATTGAAAAGAAGGAAATAACAATTGATAAAGTTGGAATGATTGGATATAGGGTATATCAACTTGCCAAGCTTTTATTGCATTTCAACTAGTGTAAAAGATACACTATAGATTATGAGATATGAAGTAGTAATAGAGTATTGACTATTCATATATTATAATCGCATTTATCGTTTGAGTTTTATTAAACTCACCCATTACTTTGTTAAATCCAAATGGCTTGTAGAGACAAATTGAACCCCATTAAAGTGAACTGGATTGACATGGTATTCGCCCCTAGTTACTTATATGAGGTGATAACTTGAAGTGACTAGAGTGTGATGCGATTGATGGCAAGTTCAAGTGCCATAGAGTCATACGGGATGACTAGTCGATCACATAGACAGACTGTATGGGACACTCTGTCGGGCAGTGACCGCATATAGAGTTCTGGTAATTCATAAAGCCTGGTCGTGGCAAGAGCTGCTATAGTATTCTTATGAGTCAATTCTTTTGACTAGAGACTATTCGCCCAAGTTGGCACAAATTTCTGATTAGCTTTGATTTACGCTCTACTACTATCGTAAATGAGGTCAAATGGGTATATTTTGGGTTATGATGAACTGTGGCTGAACAAAGGGAATAGTGCGATAGGAATTGTCCACCCCTTGTCAGAGTTGTTTGAAATCTCAAGGCCACTCGAGGAGTAGTGAACTGGAAATGCGTGGCCACGCTCGGAAGGTATCTACGGTAAATAATTCCGGTCAGACAGTTACTCTCCAGATCGAGGAAACCACTCAAGATATGATCAAGTGCAAGTACAACCTGCGAGACACCTTGCATTGAGTGGGAGATTGTAATAGGATAAGAGAATTGGTGACGCACACTTGTCTCGGACAAGTGGGAGATTCTTGGAGTATGTGTCCTCAACAATAGTGCGATCACATTTTTAAATCTCATATTAAGAATGCGCAAGGGATGATTCATTATATAGTCAACTGATCATCATTAATCGGTAATGATTGGCTAAATAGAGTTTGACATTACTGTCGTTTGACGGTGGTGACCAGTTGATCCCTTAAGGTCACACCTAAAGGACAATTCCCTTAATAGACAAATTGATTAATTGTATGATGATACAAGTTGATCAATTCCTTAAAATTAAACAATTCATTTGTGAGAGAGAATATTGATATCTTATTGTAATGAGATTAAATAAGATTTATTTTAGTAATTGAAATACTTTATTACTAAAATTGATTATTGTTTGAGAAACAATTGAGATAATAATGAATGGTTAATTATAATTACAAGATTTTGTGAATTATAATTAAATGACCCATTTTATTTATGTGATCAAGTATCACTAGTCAATTTGTTGTATGTAATTTAATTAATTTATAAAATGATATTTATATGATAAATATGCATTAAATTAATTAATAACATGTAACATACTACATGTGACATATTGTGTGAAAAATGACAAATTGACAAAATAAAATGGTAGTCCATTTTATGTGTTGGACCGAAATATAGAGTGAGTAGTGATGGATTATGGTTGTTTTATTTTATTTGATAAAATAGCATGATGATGCCTACCTACAACTTGCCTTACACCTACTCTTACATATTTTACACATCCATTTCTTGTGAAGACCAAAAGGAGAAAGTAAGATGCCCTTTTGGACATACTCCATCCGGCTTCTCCTCTTTCTTTTAAGAGATTTTGGTTCTCTTATTATTCATTCTAACACATTACATGCAAAGCTTGCTATATTTTCCCTCCACTTCTCTCTAAACAAGTTTTTAGAAAACAAGTGATTGTTCATCTATTCTAATATCAAAATTAGGTTACTAGTGTAGTAATAATAACAATATTTGAATTAATTTTAAGGGTACTAGTGTATTAATCTAGTTAATTAGTATACTAGTTTAAGGGATTAGTCTTGGGTGCAATCTAAGGAGGATCTCTACTTTGGGATTTTTGGAGGATCATCCAACATTTTAAGCTCAAGAACAAATAAGGAAGGTGACCTTATTTGAGCCCATTATTTCGAACCAACCTACAATGTAAGGGACATTTTTTTTTTCTTATAAATCTCTTATTTTGTATGCATGCACTAGATCTAAAGAACAAATAATTAAGAATTTAATTAGTTCACTATTAGAGGATTCTAATAAGAGGTAAATGAACCTAACAGCCAAGCCCAAGCTTGATGAGCAACTTGGGAAATTCATGGAGATTGTGAAGAACTTAGAGGTTTCCATCCCATTTACGGAGTTGATCAACCATGTGATGGCCTATCCAAAATACATGAAAGACATCCTTACCAAGAAGAAGTCCATTAGGAAGTTGGAAACTACCGCATTCACAAAGATAAGTAGTGCAATACTTCAAGGAAACTTCCCACCTAAGCTCAAAGATCCGGGAAGCTTCTCCATTCCTTGTACCATCGATGACACCACGATCAACAAAGCACTATGTGATCTAGGTGCAAGTGTGAGTGTCATACCGTACTTGGTATGCAAAAGACTAGGGGTGGGAGAACTTAAGTGCACTGATATGACTCAACAAATAGCGGACCGAACAACAAAGAAAACACTTGGCGTATGGGAAGATGTCCCCGTGAGAATTGGAATGTTTTTTATACCGGTGGACTTTGTTATTGTTGATATGGAGGAAGATTCCAATATATCGATCATTCTAGGAAGACCGTTCTTACAAACCGCCGGAGCCGTGATTGACGTAAAGCACGGGATGCTCACACTTGAAGTTGGTGGCGAAACAATCGCCTTTAATCTTGAAAACACTATGAGAGCTTCTAACTTGCACGAACCATGCTTTTTGGTTGATCATTATAGCCGGGAAGGTGAAAAGAAGAAAGTGGAATCCCCATTCAAAGGTCAAGTCAAAGAGGGAAATCCTAACAATAAGAGCAAGGAAACACCGCCTAATTGGAAGAAGGAAGTGGACGATATTGTAGTGGCTCTATTCAGAGAGCATGAGATTTTTCATAACAAGAATGAGAGCTTGTAATGCTCATACATCATGACAAGTATCAATGAAGGCCTCATTGGCCATGACAACAAGAAAGAGGAGTTACTCTTGCCAACTCATAATCCTCTCAACCCGGGGGAAGAAGCAAAGGAAGTAAATGGTCTATGGGATAATGAGTTGGACGTATTAGTTAATCCTTACATTGGAAGCGCTATGACCCTAAATCAAGGCTTTGTAGCCTCTTGTCACCACAACATTGACTCGGATTCCTACACTAGTGGAAGTAACGATGTACCAAGGTCTACATAAAACTTCTACCATGAAAGTGAGCAAGCCTCCGATTGCTTCTATAAGGCGATCAACAACGCCCGTGCTTTTCCTCCTTGACAACTCTCAAAATGAAGGAGAGTTTGGTGGAGTCCTCCCTAAACAAACATTTGTAAATATGTTAACCTCTTAACTTGTATTTCATTTAATTTGTGCATTCCATTATTTTTGCATTGCATCTTATATGCTTTGTTATAGGACATTTTTGACATGAGAGCAAGTGAGGGAGGGTTTTTAATTGTGTTTGCAATGTGTATTGTATGATGATCAAGTGTGGGGAAGCAATTGCCTAGGCTAGCCAAGCCTATGGAGTGCACCCCAATAATGGAAAGATAGGAAATGAAGGATCAAAAATAGCTGAAAAGGGATCCCCACGAATTGGCTTTAGCTCTTGGGGTTTGGAGCAAAGAAACGAAGAACTGCACTGCAGCCCGCTCGAGCTGGAACCAGGTCGAGCATCCCAGTGCTCAGCCCACTCGAGTTGAGGCCAGGTTGGGTGTCCCCAAAGAACAATTGCAAAATCCTGAAGTAGGATCCGCCCGTCCCGAACCCAGGTTCTAGCATCTCTATCTGCTATTTGGACTAAAACACGGAATTCATCCTTTCATTCCTTATTTCTATCTTCCCCATTTACAAACACCAACACATTTCCCTCACTACAACACCCAACAAAATCATCAAAACCCCACAATACTCAACCCAATTCATCAACAATCATTTCAAACTTGATCAAATTCAAATCAAATCACTCCTTTGTCAACATTTAGACCTTAAAACATCAAAATCTTCCGAAATCAATCAAAAATTTCTAGGGTTAGCACATTTTTGAAAATCCCCAAATTATTTGAGAAATTGATTGAATTTGGAAGAAAGGAAGGGCATTCAAGCATATCAAAGGTTTGTTAACATCAATTCAAATGAGGAATCAACCTGGCAAGAAGTAAGGGAAACACTAAAGCATCAAAATTCCAAAATCTTCCAAAGAGACAAAAATTTCTAGCATCCAAGGCATTGATGGTGGTTGAACAAGCAAGAGAGAAATCAAGGCAGCCTATTGAGGCCATTGAGGAGGTTGCCACTACAACACCGGAGGTCGAGCAACTCAAAGACTATCCGGAGGTAACTTTCCTTTATAATGATCATAGAAGTGCATTCGAGTCCCTTAGAAAAAAGAAAGTCATTGCCACCAAATTTGTTTGCCAAGATACTTTAAGAAAGTTGAGAGTGCTTGATCAAACTAGAGCATTCTTCGAGTCTATGGGATTATCTACCTTGTTTGAGATGGAAGAATTGACTTATCCCTCCCTTACTATAGAGTTCATTAGCTCTTTAAAGGAGTATAAGGTAGATACTTGAAGATATGTTGAGTTTCGGCTTGAGAACCAAAGTAGGCGCATGATTAAGGCTCATTTTGATAAGGTACTTGGGCTTCGTGATCATTAGGATTTCTTCAAGAAGCTTCTAAATTTCAATGCCAAACCCCTATGAAAGGCAATTGCCAGACGATAATTGACCACTTTTAGGAAGTGCAATGCCTTGTATATCCACCATCCGGGTATTCGGTATTGGCATCGGTTCATAGCCAATACCTTAATAGCAAGAAAAGAAGCAAATTATATGACCGAACTTGACCTTGACTACTTATAGTCTTACATGAATGTCCATGGGAAGTCTAAGAAAGATTAAAAAATTCTCCAATTATTGTTGGAGAGGTGGATGGACGTCCAAGAAGGAAAGGAAAAGACGGCCTTTATTGTCAATGGTGGCTTGATAACAAAGTTGGCTAAAAACTTTAACCCAAACTTCAATGAGAACAAAGCTTACAAGCCGGTTAAGGGTGGTCATCTCCTTGATACGAGTACGCTAATTCACAAATTTCTTTGAGTGAGACATAATAACTCAACCCCGGGATACGAATGGATAATCAAGGGAGCCGATTTCATAGTCTTGGCAAGAAAAAAATGCCGCATTTCCACTCACCGAAACAACTATCTTATTCACATCTCCTGACTTGTCAAGATAATCATCAACGAACAACAAAATCCAAATGAAGACCCCTCCTCCTTAGTTATGCCGCCTTACCCCTTTGCCTTTGAAGAATTCACAACCGATGATCCAAATGTTGTGGAAGGCAATGATTACTTGACTAAGTTTATTAAGCATATCCATAAGGAGGCTTACAAGGATCGGGTGAATGCCTACTATTCCCAATATCCACCACTCTTTCACCTTGCTAGGCAAGGACTTCATGACCCTAAGAGTCCTTTGCCGGATTGGGTGGATAGGAAGGTAATCTTTCCTCAAGCCTCCCAAGATGAAGAAAGGGAAAACCGGGTTACTAGAAGTGAGGAACATGGTGATGATGAACATGGGGAGAGTACTAAAGAAAGCAATGAAGAAAGTGATCAAAAGTTCAAGTGATGATGATGACGGTGATGCCTCCAGATCTTTGGAGGATGATGATGATGATATGACGATGAGTGATGGTTGATTGTTGACTAGCAAAAGGAGGAAGAAATAATTAAGGAGTTGATGGCTTCCATAGCATCTCATCCTATACCACTGTGAGTCTCCTACCCCTCCTTTTGTTTTATTTCTTATCTCATTATTACATACTTTATAAGACTAGTACTTAGAGCATTTAGAGAATCATTTTTGGACTATTTATGGCTAAGAGTTTTTGAGTCTAGCAACATCAAAGGACTCACACCTCGGCAACATTGACGTGACTATTTTTTTGCTCCCACCATGAAGCATCCAAAATGACAAGTTACTTACCATGCATTGCATTACATAACTTATGAATAATCTTCCCAATTTTTGCACTAGCAATAGTGTTTAGTTTGGTTTGGGGAAGTTCATTTCTAAGCAACCCCAGTCTCAAATTAGCTCTCCAACCTAATATAAAGCATGCATCATGTAGCATAGTTTAGTTTGCATCATGTTTAATATATATCATGTAGTATGCAATTAGTATAGAATTCATGCATTTCATATAGCTTCATGCATTTATATTTGCATAATTTTCCTGTCGTTTTGTCAATTGAGGATAATGTCCACACTAGTGTGGGATGGAAAATTCTAATATCTAACCTATATTATAAAAATGATAAAAATTGAAAAAATTGAAAATTCGAAAAACATGTTCTTTTTTAGCATAGAATTGTACATACATGTTTGTTGGTCACTCTTATCACATGGGGACGACTACACCACATTCGAAGCATAAGGCATATAAAGAATACCGCATCGTATGATCTTTCCAAATCTCCTTCTCCCTTTCTTATATGTTAATGACAACGTGACTACTTTTTGATGATGCGGTTTATACCTATGTGATGTTAGGAGTTGCATTTAGTTTATATGGCATAGTAGTTCATAGAAGCATATGCATTAGAGTTGTATATATGTTAGTTCCATCATGGCATGTAGTTGCATGGTAGAAAATGTTTTGTGAAAATGCCTAATTGGAAAGCTTGACAAGTGTATATAAGGCCCTTGTAGATAATCTTTCTCCTTGAGACTTTGTTTGCTAGAATACCCTCAAGACACCCTAGGATGTGTCATACTAGTATCTTTTGACCCATGAACTAAGGCCTAGTCAAGAGTACCTTGTGGTGTGATAATTCCTTGGCTACCGTTTATTCTAAGGTGACCTTTGAAGCCATGCAACTGTTCTTTCACTTCTATCATCATTTTGTCAACCAAAAGGGAATGAGCACTATAATCATCAAATTGAGTTCAAATGCCAAATAAATGTCAAAAAGTTTGCAATTTTGTCAAAGAAATAAGGAGCACAAAATAGTCTCCTATGTTTTTCTAGAGTACGCTTGCTACATATGGAGTTACTCTCAATGTTTAAATGTCATATCAAAGCCGAAAAGTCAAAATGCTAAAGTATCAAATGCCAAACATCAAAAAATGGCAATAAATATTCTTCAATTGTCAAATGCTACGAAAATGGGGGAAAAAATAACCTAAAAGCAAACTACCATCATAAAACTCAACCATCTTGATCCCTTTATCCATTGATGATCCTATCTTTGTTGCATAGTGGAGAGGGACGACCCTTCTTCTTGTCTAGGCAATAGAGGTAATTCCGCGATCCTACAGTGTTTTTTAACACCATAAGGAATTTGATCTTGACGAAAGCATTTAACAATTGTGGACGAAAGTAGCCTAGTTTAACACAACTTAGAGGTGACTTGTTTGTATCCTCTTAGACTTAGTAACTTGGAGAACTAATATCTATGGTAGAATGTGTACCCTTAAATTTCTTCCCTTTTAGTTTATTTCCGCCACTTAGATGAGAAAAGTGGTTATTCTTTTGCAGATGCATCCTATGACGTATTTTGTGTGCTTAATGTTTGGATGCATCGCCATTTTGGCAAGCCCCACCTTGCCTTGCAACAAGACATCTTACCTCATAAATGTCTTGTTGTGAGTTGAAGGGGCCGAGTGAGACCCGATCATTGTCTTATATAGGCTATGTAATTGGAGTAGTATAAATAAAGGTCGTAGTTTTAGTCACCTCTTTACTCGGGATGAGCAAAGGTTCGGTTTGGGGATATTTGATGTGACTCGTATTTACGCACATATAGTTGCCTAACTAGCCTCATTCCTATGCTTTCTAGCATGAATTAGGGTCGTTTCTTATCTTTAGCTTCCTATTATGCATATTCTATGAGGTTTTGTGCCCTTGGTAGGAAAGGAGTGCTAGCCTTACTTAAGCGGAGCAAAATTGATCGCATCTAACGACCAAGCAACAAGGAGAAGACCAATACTAAAGGCCTAAGTCAACAAAAGAAGTAAATGGGAAATGATGAAGGACCCCCATGACCCCTAAAGAATCCCCACGAGTTAAGGGGCAGCCAAATGAAAGAAGAAGCAAAACTGCCCTTTCGGACGTGCGTCCTAGAGCAAGGATGGGCGTCCCCATTTTCAGCCCGAACATTCCCAAGGCAGGACGGGCGTCCTACATAGCAGGAGGAGCATCTATCAGAAGGAGGTTGTGCGTCCTATGCCAAGACTTGCAAGGCGTTGGACTTCATTTAAGGGGCTTAATCGTCATTTAAGCCCTTAGTTAACCTAATACTTGTACTTAGTATAAATACTCCCTTGTAATAGGAGATTAGTAACAAGTCAATTAGAGATTAGAGAGAGATTATACATCAATTAGCTTAATTACATTTTAATCCTTCTGTGGACATAGCCACCTACGCGCCCAGCCGATCTGTGGACGTATATCGGTCTTTTAAAAGCCACGCTCGGCGGCGTAAAAATGCTTTCGACCGGATCATTTTAGATCGGTCGGTTTCGCCTCGGCAAGGGTCTCGAAATGATGTAAGAGATGTTCGGAGTCACCACCAAGCATTTGTGGGATGCTTGGAACCCGTTCGAATCCACTTTATACCTAGGTCAACCAAGGCAAAAAGCGGTGTTTGATATAGGTACTAAAGATAAAGAATCGTCCCTCTTTAGCATTCTATCTCTAGAATGACTCTCGTACGCCCTGGATAAGGTCGTCCACTATCTAAAGTTTCTGAGTAAGAGGTGAAGGTACGTATTGGGAAGCCGTTTAATCGGACACCCTATCCTGCCCGCGGTAGCGGCCTCTACTGATTGATCTTGGTTGGTTAAATGCAAAAGTTGATAAAACGAAAAAATGCATGAATGTGCGCATCCACAAGTTTGAACCTAACATGTGAGCTTTCTATGTCAGTTGTTTAATCCAGGTATCAAGTATTTGATGTCGAGTTGGATTTAATGTTGATTTGCATGAAAGACGAAAATTAAACATTCATTTACCGAGTTAGGTTTATGGTGCATAACGTAATCCATTTGTCTTAGTAAGGCGTTTTGCAAATACAATGTAAAATGGGCAGATTCGTCATCTGATCCGTCCTGTATTGGGGATAACCGAAGTCGGGATCGTCCTAGACAAGTGCTGGAAGGAAACAGGGTCTGCATCAGGCAGCCTATATAGGTGCGAGCCATCAGGCGATGCAAACAGGCCTATCCTGGTTTGAAAATTGGAAAGTGAGTGGCCTGTTTAGGCGCGGGTGATAAGACCGCATTTTATCCCATTTTGCTGGCGGTTTTACTCCCATTCCATCCCCTATTGCATGCAACCAGTAGCTATTTAGAGTGCTTCTAAGTATAAATAACCGCTCCCCGTTCCCGACCCGTCCTTTGAGTATAGTTCATGGTTTTGTTACCTTCTACTTTACATTTTGCTAGGAGGACGTTTGCGGGCACAAGATAGAGCATAAGAGTCGAAGTCCTCAAGTCGGGCAAGGTGGAGTCGAAGTCAAACAAAGAAGGAAAAGGGCCAAGGAGCACTTTGGAGCTGAAAATAGAGCATCTTTCCGTCTGGTGAAATTTCACCCGCCGGGCGAAAATTTCACCCGCCGGGCAAAATTTCGCCCTCCGTCAGATTTTTGCACTTTTGACTTATTTCTCATATGGTGAAATTTTCACCCACCGGGTGAAAATTTTGCTCGTCGGGTTTCGCTTGCTTTGTGACTTATGGGCTTTGTATTAGACCTTCATATAAAAGGCTAGAATTTAGATTAAAAACCTAAGTTTTCATTTGGGTGAGAATCTAGATTATTTAGAGAGAAAAACTTGCTACAATTGTAACCAATCCTTAATCAAAACTTTAATCTTTCCTTAATCAAATATTAATTATTTCATAAATTAGCTTAGAATTAGTTATTATCAATTGCTTACATTTAGTATTGTGGGTTGTTAATTGAAGATTGGTGAAGATTATTCTTCTATTTAATCAAAGATTGCAACTTTATCTTCAATATTGGTATAATCTCTTCTCTATTATTGTTAATCTTTCACTTGTTTACATATTTAAGTTGCTTAATTAGTAATATTTGCAAACATGTTTTCTCCTGCTTGTTATATGCTAAAATCTCCATCTTTTACTTTTGTCACCATGAGTATGTGTGAGTAGTGTCTTACTAGGATGGAGGGGGAACTCTTGTAGGATTATAGGGGATGATTAAGACATAGGAAGAATGAAACTATTGAGCATTTGCTTGTTGATTTTATCATGCACACAAGGTGTTTGTGAGAATGCTTAGGTGAGAATTTGAGCATTTAATCTATCTTTCTACTTGTTGGGTGAGAGCTTGACTAGTAATTAGGAAGCACATGTTAAAATCAAGGGTGGTTTAATTAGGTGAGAGCTTAATCAACCTTACTTTAGGGGTTAGTCTTTCATCGAGAGATCAAGTCTTTCCCTTGCATTTGCTACCGGTTTTGCCTTCTTGTGTTCTTGTCCCCCCTTCCCTACTTGAGTGAACCCAACATCCTAGTCCCTAACCATTGTCTTTATCATCTTAAGCTTTTAATCGTTTTCTTTTGTTGCTCTTAGTCTAGTACTTTAGTTGGCTTTAATCGACCCATTTTCCTTTCGATCGAACTAAACTAGTAGCCAAGACAAACTATCCTAGAGCCATAATTCCGTCCCTTGGGTTCGTCCCTCGCAATACTACAACGGGCAACCGTACACTTGCGAGGCTACAAATGAAAGACAACAGCGAGTCGGCAGATGGTTGAAGGGGCGTCTTTTGACCATAAAAATATTTGTAAAATGGTGTGAAAAGAGGGTGTTTGAACCCGTCTTGGTTTGAAAAGGTTATTTAGACCTTTTTTGTGCTAATATGAGGAACGAGACTTGAATAATCATCATTGTATTGACGATATAAGATGTCGGGTTCGATTTTGCAAGCTTGACATGAATAGTTTTGAAAAGTGATTATGAACTAATTGTTTTAAGTTCATTTGTTTGTGATTACTCAATGTTCATCATCGTACTCGGGTTAAAATCCGACATGGTATACCAAGGATGATTTTGTATTTATGACTAATGCATTTGTTTTGAAAATGTAAAGAAATGAAATAAAAGGTTTTAAAATACCTTTTAAAATGTATTTAACCGAATATTATCACCGAAACACGGATTAAACCGTCATGGTATTAGGAACCAAGGGTGAAAAATAATTTATGGTTAAACATTTATCATGAAAATGATTTGAAATATTTGAAATGGTAAAAAAAACCGATTACAAATAAGAAATGAATTAAAGAGTAAAATGAGACCAAACACGGCTGGATTAAGGCCTGAGAGGGGGTTTAGGCACTAGCCTGCCTGCTATACAAGCAGCCCCTGTCTTCGGCTGAAATCCGATTTTGGCTCATTTAACCCATATTTGGATCATGTTATGCATGTTTTAGCATGTTATAGTCATAAAATAGATGAAAAACATGATAGAAGAGGATTTTTACACCCTCATACTTACATGCTAGGCTTGAGACGAGAAATTGACGAAAGTGTATCAACTTGTTTGGTCGGAAAACTCGGTTTGAAAACTATTTTAGCAATGTAAAAGAGTGTTTTAATTTTAGTGGTGGTGTAGTTAATCGAGATGGTCGGTCTAGTGATTTAATGCACGATGACGGTACCAAACAATGTGCAAGGCTTGTATTTTCGATCGGTAGGTCGAAAACACGTGTCGGTTTGTGACTTGAGAAGTCGAGTCTAGAATTTTAAGGGAGAAATGAGGGGGCAGACACTCGCATAATCTCAAATGGTGCCATTTGAGGGGTATTTATAGAAAAATGGGTGGTTATGTGCGTTTTGAGCGACGTGGCCGCATGGGCTGCTCGAAGACGCGCGAGCCATTTCGCAGGTCTTCGAGGTGTCCTGTCACTATCACGCAATTATAATCATGATTTGTTCTATCCTATGTTTTGGATGACATGATTTGTACTTGACCATGAACCATTCCGGAAATACTTAACATGGAAGTTTTGAAAAGTTTTGTTTTTTGTGTTTGACTCGGTTTGACTCGTTGTTGGAGTCGGGATTTGAATATTTGAGTCGGTTTTTGGTCCGGTGTCGGTTTTGACTCTAATTAGTGTCATTGTGACCCCGTCGTCATGCATTAAACACTCAAGGTACTTTTGAAATGTTAAATTTTCGAAATCGTTTTAAATTTTCTGACGTAAAGTTGTACAGAACTGGTCGTGATCCCTTATGTTTAGTTTTCAGTACTTGTCGTTAGGAGCACCTAGACCAAAACACAATTTATAACTTCACAAACAACTCTACAATTAGTAAAGAGGCAAGTAAAGGTCGGATCCAAAGGGACGGGAATTGAGATGAGATTTTCTATTGCAACTAGTGGTGTCTAAGGGTGTCACAATTGGGGTTTGAAGTAGAAGATCACTAAACTAAATAGCAATGAAAGTAAACAAGCAAGATGAATTAAAAGGGATGTAAACAATTGATAAAAAGCACTAGGGTGTCATGGGGTCATAGAGGATTCATGGGAATTGATCATACAAACATATTCTCAAATTATAAGCAAGCAATTATTGTTGTGATGGATCGAGTTGGTTTATATCTTACAATCCTAGGAAAGTTTGGGTCCCGGAGCCGAATCGATTAGATTGTACAACACGTACAAGTCGACTTAATCTTCCCTACTCAACTATATGCATGGTCTAATGAGACTCGAGTTGGTTTATGTCTTACAAGTCTCATTGAAAAGATAGGTGATGGGTAAAAAATGCAAGGATTCATAGGCTCGCATTTCATCAAACATAACATGTGCATAAGTTGAGATCACAACAAGCAAGCAAATAAACTATGAAAACATATTAGATTAAGCATGAATCATTCCCCATGTTGGTTTCCCCTAATTACCCATTAACCCTAGCTAAGGAAACTACTCACTCATTATCATGTTGAACATGCTAGCAAGGTTGTCAATCATACCAACAAAGTAAAACATGATGAATAAATGAAGATAATTAACAATAATTAAAAAGGGATTAAGAGAATTATACCTACTAATGATTTCAATAATAAAGCAAAGAATAATAGAAGTACTCGATGCTTGATTGGAAGGTTGTCAATCTCCCAATAATAACCCAAATAATCTTCAATTACCCAAAATAATGGATGAACAAGAGAGAGAGATTAAGGAAATAAAACTTGTATTAAAACTTGATTAAATGTTGATTACAAGATTAAAGAGAGATTTGATTGATATTAACTACACTAAAGATTGCTAAGAAGAACATGCTCTCCTAATTAGACTAATGGGGTATTTATAGTGGGGATTAGTTACATAAATTAGGGTTTACTAAGGGCTTAAATGACGATTAAGTCCTTGAGGAATCGCCGGTCTCTAGGGAGACTCCGGTCTCATTTTCGTCGGTCTTAGAAAAAGATGCGCATCCTTGCTTGAAGTTTGTAGAAGACGAAATAGCTGTAAGGGAATTCGGGTGTCTTAGGCACGGGACGGGCAGATTTGGGTGTTTCTGGACGGGCGTCCAGAGGGGGAAGACGGGCGGATTTGAGAGGTTTTGGTCGAGCGTCCAGCTGAGGAAGACGCTCGGATTGTAGGCCTTGGACGGGCGAATTCAAGGCAATCCGCTCGGATTGTCTTACAGCTTCATTCCTTGTTCTTTTCTACCTTTTTCTTGATAGAATCCTTGAGGATTTCCTCGGGGATGTAAGGATCTTTTCTCATCATTGCCCATCTACTATAGTATGTACAAAGGCCTTCTAATCTTGTCTCTCCTTGATGCTTGGTCATTGAATTCAATCAATTTAGTCTCATTTTGCCATGAAAATGCAAGGTTTGCACTCCTTTCCTACCAAGGACACAAAACCTCAAAGAATATGCAAAACAAAGGACTAAAGACAATAAATGACCCAAATATGCACTAAAAAGCATGGGAACAAGGCTAATTCGGGGACTAAATGTGCTTAAATTATGGTCACATCAAATATCCCCAAACCGAACCTTTGCTCGTCCCGAGTAAAGAGGTGACAAAGACTAGGACCATTATTTAAACTAACCTAATAACATAGCCGATATGAGACAATTAGCGGGTCTCACTCCGCCCCTTCAACTCACAACAAGACAACCATGAGGTAGGATGCCTTCTTGCAAGGCAAGGTGGGTCTTGCCAAAATGGCGACACATCCAAACATTAAGCACATAAAATCAAGTAATGGATGCATCTACAAAAGAATAGCCACTTTCCTCATCTAAGTGGCGGAAATTATCTACAAGGGAAGCAATTTAAGGGTACACACTCCTTCATAGATGCAATTTCTTCAAACTACTAAGCCTAGAAGGATACCAATAAATCACCTCGAAATTGTGTCAAGTTAGGGTACCTTTGTCCTCAATCGTTAAATGCTTTTGTCAAGAATAGACTCCCTATGGCGTTAGAAACACTGGAGGATCGCGGAATTCCCCCTCTTGCCTAGACAAGAAGAAGGGTCGTCCCCTCTCTACCATGCACAAAAGTGGATACGATGGATAAAGGGATCGATAGAATTTGAGTTTTATTTTGGGAGTTTGCTTTTGTTGTTTGTTTTTCCCCCCAATTTCTTGTGGCATATAACATTTGAGAACACTTTCTTTTGCCATTTCTTTTGATTTTTGGCATTTCAACACTTGACAACTTTTCAACTTTTCTTTGCATTTTCTTTTTGAACATTTTCAAAGTCACCCCATATGTAGTGAGGGTGCCTTATATTTGAAGCTTTAGGAGTCTATTTTTACTCCTCTTTTCATTTGATGCATTTTGCAAACTTTCTTTCACTTTTCATTTCATTGAACTCAAATTGATTTCTTTTTGTGCCCATTCCCTTTGATGACGAAAATGTGGTAGAACATGGATGATGGATGGATGCATGGTTTCAAGGGTCACCTTGGAATAAACGGTAGCCAAGGAGTTATCACACCAAAAGGTACTCTTGACTAGGCCTTAATCCATGGGTCAAAGGATACTAGCATGACACATCCTAGGGTGTTTTACAAGCATTCTAACAAGCAAATTCTTAAGAAGAAAAAGCATCTACTAGGGCCTATATACACTTGTCAAGCTTCCCAAGTAGACGGTTTCGCAAAATTTTCTAACATGCAACTACATGCCATGATGCAACTAGCATATAAACATCCTAATGCAAATTATTCTACCAACTAATATGCCATATAAACTAAATGCAAGTCCTAGGTTCACATTATTATACCGCATCAATCAAAATAAAGCCACATAGT